>NW_026970081.1:300000-511456 GCF_028390025.1 Pseudophryne corroboree | reverse complement strand
GGCAACTAAAATTGTGCATGGCCTACATCACAAAACTTACCTGGAAATACTAAAAAATGTTGATGTGTATAGTTTGGAGAAGGGAAGAGGGAACATACAGTAATAGAAACATTTAAATATATAGGGAGGAATGTAATAGGGTGTGAGAATCAGAAAGTGAGAGATTTTGTGTTTTTTCCTGTTTTTTTTTTTATTGTTTGTTTTTTAAAGTGGCAATCCTTTACATGGAAAAACCAGGTTGATATTTGCCACCGTGGGCATGTGTAGAAGGGGCACTGCTACTGTTGGCATTATGTGTGTAAGCTGCACTGATATGGTGGTTATGTGTATAAAGGGCACTGCGACTGTGGGTATTATTATTATTATTATTATTATTATTATTACATGCGGTGTAATGACAATAAGATAGTGCTACTGTGTGGCGTATTTTGATTTGGGGTGCTATTGTGTGGCCATGCCCCTTCCTTGTGATACCACACCTTCTTTTTTTAAGGAGCGCACTGTCCCTTTATTAAGTATTGGAGAGAGGGCCCAAATTAATAGTTTGCAGGGAGGCGCCAAACACCCTAGCACTGGCCCTTTGGTAGGGGACAGGATTTGCTTCTGCTTGTGCACATATGTTATGATTGCCAGCCAACAGCACTGGTTTTGCCTATAACACTAACTATAAATATTTTGAATTGGTCCTGGACCACCAATCCAAGGCACCCCTGCAAGTGTCCTGAGGCACCCCAGGGTGCAGTTTGAGAACCACTGGTCTAGTGAGTACCCAGGATAATTATTGTAGCTGGTCTGCGGGTAACAGCTCTCAGATCCACTTCTAGAAAAAATGCAGCAATGTAATTTGAGTGACAAACTGCAGAGATGAACCCTTTCTGTGACTGCTGCACAGGGATCACACAAACTCTATTCATAGGGCTGACTTCACTTAGGGGAGATGTTCTCACCCCGCAAAGAAGTGCGAGTATATACCGCACTTACGGTACCATTGGATTTACAGATATTTTCTTGCAATACACTATGGGGGTCATTCTGAGTTGATTGCTCGCTAGCAGTTTTTAGCAGCCATGCAAACGCATTGTCGCTGCCCACTGGAGAGTGTATATTCACTTTGGAGAAGTGCGAACACTTGAGCAGCCGAGCGCCTGCAAAATCGTTTCAAAATAAGACCAGCACTGTAGTTACACTTCGTGTGCGTTGATTCTAACAACCGAGGGACGGCTTTTGATGTCACACACCCATCCAGCGAATGCCCAGCCACGTCTGCATTTCTTCTGCCACGCCTGCATTTTTCCAAGCACTCCCTGAAAACGGTCAGTTGACACCCAGAAACGCCCTCTTTCTGTCAATCTCCTTGTGGCCTGTTCTGTGATTGGAATAATCGCTAGAACTAGTGCAAAACCACAAGGGACTTTGTACCCGTACGATGCGCATGCACATTACGGAGCATGCGCATGCACAGATTAGCCATTTTTTTTCAACTGATTGCTACGCAGCGAACAACGGCAGCAAGCGATCAACTCGGAATGACCCCCTATATACATAGAAACATGGATTTTTACTGCAGGAATTATGGTTAGTTTAGGGGTATCGGTTAGGGTCAACAGAGGTGTAGCTAGGGGTCCAAGCGCCCCTGGCAAAGTAAGGGACTGGCGCCCCCCCTTTCGATAAAGCATTGCAGTCCATTGGCGGTTACCATGTTGGAGCCACAGCAACTGACCCCCTCCCCCACACGCTGCCCTACATCATCGGCTGGGATTCACTGTTGGTGTGAAGCCACTGGGAACATTCTGGTAGCATTAGCAGCAGTCTGTGTCATAGATAGGGAAGGCAGAAGGTTAACTAGCTAATAGCAGTCTGTTGGCAGCAGAGGCTGGGCGGGGGGCTGAGAATGAGCCAACGCTGATCAGTGTCCAGTCTGCTCAGACAAAAATATTTTGTGATCAGGGCTGGTTCTAGACCAAAGGAGCCAATGGCAAAAATTTCCTTTGGCACCCCCCCCCCCCACACACACATACACACACACACACACACACACACACACACACACATACACACACACACACCAAAAAAGAACATATCCCAGTTTAACATAACGCTATGTGGTGCAAGGTGTGGAGCTGGTCACTTGTATCAGACCTCTGACATTTGCCTTTTCACCCATATTGCATACTTTTTCTTGCAGGTTGTGTCTTAATTCAAGAAGTGTTCTAAGTACTTCAGCTTAGTATCTTTACTGACCCCTCTTTACCCCACACTACATAACTGACCCCTCTATACCCTACACTACATCACTGACCTTTCTATAACCATCACTGCATTACTGACCCCTCTATACAGTACACTGACCTCTATATACCTGCTAGTACATCCCTGATGCCTATATTCCCTAAGCTAAATCCCTGACGCCTCTATTCCCTACGCTACATCCCTGACTTCTCTATTCCCTATGCTACATCCCTGACGCCTCTATACCCTACGCTACATCCTGTCACAACTGAGGGCCTGAGCTGACGGGAGGCAGCCTCAGTTGTAGGGGCTGAGATGTACCGGAACCTGGGAGGTTGTATCAGACCCCTGGACATGTAAGTAACATGAATAATAACTGCCCGAAGGCGTGACCACGACAACTTGGATAAAAGTCAATGATGTTTATTATGACAAATCCGCAACACAGCAGCAGTAAAAGAAAACGTAAAAGTCAGCAAATAATAAATACAGTTCCTGGGTACTACAGGATGGCAGGAGCCACAGGGCACTGGTAGTGTGAGATAGTTCTTATGATCTTCTAGATGGAAAGTCCTTACCAGGCCCGACTGTAGCAATGGAGATAACCCAGGATTGTGCCAGCTGGTGTTCCAGGAAAAGCTGGGTTGCTGAAGGTAAAACAGCTGCTGTGGATACTGGCTGGAACCAGACTGTTGTTAGCACGGAGTGGATACTGGCTGGAACCAGTTAAATAATAAATGAACTTGGGAGCGATGAAATATGAACTGAAATGTAGAACTTGAGAGCGGAGAAATAATAATACCGGTGGAGAGTGGTAAAGTGTAGAAAGGACACCGGCCCTTTAAGGAAAGCTGTACTCTGCTGGAAGCTGAGCTGGAAGCAGGTAATGTTGTAGCTGGAAACAGATGAATCCACAATGGATTGGAGAGTCAGGCTACACCGCAGGTGGAATGCTGGTGCGGGTCTCTATGGTGGAAGTCTTGAGACAGGAGCTGGAACCTGGAAGACAATCACAGGAGAGAGACAAACAGGAACTAGGTTTGACAACCAAAGCACTGACGCCTTCCTTGCTCAGGCACAGTGTATTTATACCTGCAGCAAGGAAGGGATTGGCTAGGCAATTATGCAGATTATCAATACTGAGAACAGATTGGTGGAAATGATCAGCTGACAGAATCCAAGATGGCTGCGCCCATGCAGACACTTGGAGGGAAGTTTGGTTTGTAATCCATGTGGCAATGAAAACAGTAATGGCGGCGCCGGCCACCGGAGACAGGAGGCGCCAGGCTGACAGATGCACATCCAACCACGCGGACACAGCGGAGGCCGCGGCCGACGTAATCGCCACTCAGACACTCTGCATGCAGAAGTTCAGGGACGGCGGCGGAGGCCGCGGGAGACGCCATGCCAGGTGTAATATGGCGTCCACTGTGACAGCGTCCCAGAGTGACAGGATAGGATACAGGAATGTACACATCAGGATAACAGATGGGATCCGGTCCTGGAGCGCTGAGCCAGCCTTAGGAGGCATCTGATGGGTAAGAAATGGCGTCCAGATACCCGGATCGTGACAGCACCCCCCCCTTTAGGAGTGGCCCCAGGACACTTCTTTGGCTTTTGAGGAAACTTGGAATGGAATCTCCGGACCAAGGCAGGAGCATGGACATCAGAAGCATTGGTCCATGAACGTTCCTCAGGACCATAACCCTTCCAGTCAATAAGATATTGTAGTTGACCGTAACGGTGACGTGAGTCCAGGATCTTGGCCACTTCATACTCAACGCCTCGTTGAGTTTGGACTTTCGGAGTTGGAGGAAGTGAGGAATGAAACCGATACAAGATCAGCGGTTTCAACAGGGAAACATGGAATGTCCTGGGTATTTTTAAGAAGGGAGGCAACTGGAGTCTGTAAGCAACAGGATTGATGACTTGTTCAATCTTGAAAGGACCGATATAGCGAGGTGCAAACTTCATACTGGGAACTCTTAACCTCAAATTCTTCGTGGATAACCATACCCGATCACCCACCTTGAGAGCAGGAACTGCTCGACGCTTCTTATCCGCAAACTTCTTGTACCTGAACGATGCCTTGAGCAGAGCTGATCGTACGCTCTTCCAGATATTGGCAAACTGATGCAAGGTGATATCCACTGCGGGAACAGAAGTTGCTGGAAGCGGTTGGAACTCAGGGACTTTAGGGTGGAATCCAAAGTTAGTGAAGAATGGTGTTGAAGCAGATGAAGAATGATACTGGTTGTTATGACAGAACTCGGCCCAGGGAAGTAATTGAACCCAGTCATCTTGAGAGGAGGACACATAGATGCGGAGGAAGGCCTCCAAGTCCTGATTCACCCTCTCGGTTTGACCATTGGTCTGAGGATGGTAAGCCGTGGAAAACTTTAGCTTGACTTGGAGGACTTGACATAAACTTCGCCAGAATTTGGCTGTGAATTGAACTCCTCGATCTGAGATAATTTCTTCAGGAAGACCGTGGAGTCGGAAGATCTCTTGTATGAATACTTGAGCCAACTTGGAAGCTGACGGAAGACCGGTGAGAGGAATGAAGTGTGCCATCTTGGTGAACCGGTCAACTACCACCCAGATGGTATTGAACTTGTTGCACATGGGTAAGTCTGTAATGAAATCCATCGACAAGTGGGTCCATGGTCGACGGGGAACGGATAGTGGAACCAGTTGCCCCGCAGGCGACTGGCGGGATACTTTATGTTGGGCACACTTTGGGCAAGATGCAATAAACTCCAAGACGTCCTTTTTCAGAGTTGGCCACCAATAGGACCTAGAGATAAACTCCAGGGTTTTTTGGATACCTGTATGTCCGGCAAAACGGGAAGCATGGGCCCAATGCATGAGCTTCTTCCTTAGCATCGGCTTCACAAAACTTTTCCCTGATGGGGGCGTAGAGTCCATCCCTACCGTGGAGAATGCCAACGGATTTATAATAGGATGCTTGTCTGAAGACTCTGACTCATTTTCTTGCTCCCATGAGCGGGAAAGGGCATCGGCCTTGCGATTCTGAGAGCCCGGACAGAACTGGAGTTTAAAGTCGAACCTGGAAAAGAAAAGTGCCCATCTGGCCTGACGAGGGTTGAGACATTGTGCGCCCTTCAGGTATAAAAGGTTCTTGTGGTCTGTAAGTATGGTGATTGAATGAGAAGCTCCCTCCAACAGATACCTCCACTCTTCTAGAGCGAGCTTGATGGCTAGCAACTCCTGGTCGCCAATGGCATAGTTGCGCTCAGCTGGGGAGAACTTCCGGGAGAAGAAACTGCAAGGGTGTAAATGGCCATCTTTAGCCCTCTGAGATAACACCGCTCCTACTCCAACGGAGGAGGCATCCACCTCTAAGATGAAAGGAGAGTCGATGTCAGGCTGTTTCAGAACAGGCGCAGAGATGAACCTTTGTTTTAAAAGATGAAATGCTTGCATGGCTTCTTCAGACCACTTGGACGGGTTAGCACCCTTCTTAGTGAAAGCAGTAATAGGTGCCACAATGGTGGAAAAGTCTCGTATAAACTTTCGGTAATAGTTGGCGAACCCTAAGAACCTCTGGACCCCTTTGAGGGTTAAGGGTACCGGCCAATTTTGGATTGCTTGTAGTTTCTCAGGATCCATCTCTAGTCCGGAACCAGACACAATGTACCCTAGAAACGGAATGGACTTGACTTCAAAGACGCATTTTTCTAATTTGCAATAGAGATGATTGACACGGAGACGGGACAGAACCTCTTTAACCCAAAAACGATGTTCCTCTAAATCGTTGGCAAAAATGAGGATATCGTCTAGATAGACCACGACATGACGGTATAGAATGTCTCTGAAGATCTCATTGACAAAATGCTGGAAGACAGCTGGAGCATTGCTCAATCCGAAGGGCATGACGAGGTACTCATAATGTCCGTCACGGGTGTTAAAGGCGGTCTTCCACTCGTCACCCTCACGGATCCGGATGAGATTGTATGCACCTCGCAAGTCCAGCTTTGTAAAGATGGTAGCTCCGCTAACTCTGTCAAAGAGCTCAGTAATCAGGGGTAAAGGATAATGGTTCTTGATGGTAATGTCGTTCAAACCTCTGTAGTCGATGCACGGCCGCAGACCACCATCTTTCTTTTTTACAAAAAAGAAGCCTGCGCCGGCTGGGGAAGAAGAAGGTCGAATGAACCCCTTTGCTAGGTTCTCTTTAATGTATTCCTCCATAGAATGCGTCTCAGGCAGAGACAACGGATAAGTTCGGCCTCGAGGTGGAACCTTCCCTGGAACGAGATCAATCGGGCAGTCCCATTCTCTATGAGGAGGAAGGATATCAGCAGAAGCTTTACTGAACACATCCGTGAAATCTTGATATGGAGGAGGTGGAACATCAGACGACCTGGGGGAGGAAGAACAGACAGGCAATACTTTAAACAAACATGTCTCTGCACAGGAGGAACCCCATGCCAGGATTTGCGTAGTCGTCCAATCAATTGTAGGATTGTGAAGACGGAGCCATGGAAGGCCCAGGACCACAGGATGTGTGGCTCTTGGAATCACTAAAAGTGAAATAAGTTCGGAATGAAGAACTCCCACTCTCAGACGAACTGGTAGAGTCCTTAGAGCAATAACAGTATCAAAAATTTTACTGCCATCCACGGCAGTTAAGGAAAAGGAGGAAGGAAGTCTCTCGGTGGGTAGGGACCACCGTTTAACATAGGCTTCAGTAATAAAGTTCCCAGCTGCTCTGGAATCAAGGAGGGCAATGACGTTCCGATAACGTTGAGCGACTTGAAGCGAGACTGGGAGATTACAATCATGAGGAGATGGAGAGGAGATCATTACTCCTAGCCGGCCCTCTCCTGGGCGAGCTAGGGTTTGGAGTTTTCCCGGACGTTCGGGACAGGCATTGATGGTGTGAGACGGAGCTGCACAGTAAAGACAAAGAGACTCAGAGAGACGTCTTCGGCGCTCAGCAGGAGTTAAACGGGAACGGCCAATTTGCATGGGCTCATCTTTAGATGGTGACAGTTGACGAGGAGGAGGAGCAGAAGATTTTGGAGCAGATGATCTTCCACGCTCAGTTGCTCTCTCTCTGAAACGTAAATCAACTTTCGTGCAGAGTGAGATTAGCTCATCTAACTTAGAAGGTAAGTCTCTGGTAGCTAACTCATCTTTAATAAGCTCAGATAAGCCATGCCAGAATGCAGCATACAGGGCCTCGTCGTTCCATGCCAGTTCGGATGCCAGGATCTGGAACTGTATCAGATATTGTCCTACAGTACGTGACCCCTGGCGTAAACGGAGAATCTCGGATGAAGCTGAGGTTACCCGGCCTGGCTCGTCGAAGATGCGCCTGAATGTTGACACGAATGCAGTGTAAGAAGATAGCAGGGTGTCGGACCTCTCCCATAACGGTGATGCCCAGTCAAGGGCGGAGCCACTGAGAAGAGAGATGATGTAGGCAATTTTTGTACGGTCACTGGGAAAATTGCCAGGTTGTAGCTCAAACTGAATCTCACACTGGTTGAGAAATCCCCTGCAGAATCTTGGAGATCCGTCAAATTTTGCTGGCGTTGGAAGATGAAGACGTGGAGCAGAAATGGGTAAGGTGGGTGGGGTTATAGCTGGAGTCACTGTGGTTGACGCACCAGATGCGCCTGATCCACGGAGAGTTGTCTGAATCCCATCCAGCCGAGTAGAGAGATCCTGGAGACAGCGGATGATGTGGCCCTGTGCAGCCTCCTGATGTTCTAGTCGGGCTGCCAGTTCTTGCATCGGCCTGGCCGCTTGATCCTGGTCTCCGGCTGGATTCATTAGGTCAGTGCTTACTGTCACAACTGAGGGCCTGAGCTGACGGGAGGCAGCCTCAGTTGTAGGGGCTGAGATGTACCGGAACCTGGGAGGTTGTATCAGACCCCTGGACATGTAAGTAACATGAATAATAACTGCCCGAAGGCGTGACCACGACAACTTGGATAAAAGTCAATGATGTTTATTATGACAAATCCGCAACACAGCAGCAGTAAAAGAAAACGTAAAAGTCAGCAAATAATAAATACAGTTCCTGGGTACTACAGGATGGCAGGAGCCACAGGGCACTGGTAGTGTGAGATAGTTCTTATGATCTTCTAGATGGAAAGTCCTTACCAGGCCCGACTGTAGCAATGGAGATAACCCAGGATTGTGCCAGCTGGTGTTCCAGGAAAAGCTGGGTTGCTGAAGGTAAAACAGCTGCTGTGGATACTGGCTGGAACCAGACTGTTGTTAGCACGGAGTGGATACTGGCTGGAACCAGTTAAATAATAAATGAACTTGGGAGCGATGAAATATGAACTGAAATGTAGAACTTGAGAGCGGAGAAATAATAATACCGGTGGAGAGTGGTAAAGTGTAGAAAGGACACCGGCCCTTTAAGGAAAGCTGTACTCTGCTGGAAGCTGAGCTGGAAGCAGGTAATGTTGTAGCTGGAAACAGATGAATCCACAATGGATTGGAGAGTCAGGCTACACCGCAGGTGGAATGCTGGTGCGGGTCTCTATGGTGGAAGTCTTGAGACAGGAGCTGGAACCTGGAAGACAATCACAGGAGAGAGACAAACAGGAACTAGGTTTGACAACCAAAGCACTGACGCCTTCCTTGCTCAGGCACAGTGTATTTATACCTGCAGCAAGGAAGGGATTGGCTAGGCAATTATGCAGATTATCAATACTGAGAACAGATTGGTGGAAATGATCAGCTGACAGAATCCAAGATGGCTGCGCCCATGCAGACACTTGGAGGGAAGTTTGGTTTGTAATCCATGTGGCAATGAAAACAGTAATGGCGGCGCCGGCCACCGGAGACAGGAGGCGCCAGGCTGACAGATGCACATCCAACCACGCGGACACAGCGGAGGCCGCGGCCGACGTAATCGCCACTCAGACACTCTGCATGCAGAAGTTCAGGGACGGCGGCGGAGGCCGCGGGAGACGCCATGCCAGGTGTAATATGGCGTCCACTGTGACAGCGTCCCAGAGTGACAGGATAGGATACAGGAATGTACACATCAGGATAACAGATGGGATCCGGTCCTGGAGCGCTGAGCCAGCCTTAGGAGGCATCTGATGGGTAAGAAATGGCGTCCAGATACCCGGATCGTGACACATCCCTGATGCCTCTATTCCCTACGCTACATTCCTGATGCCTCTATAACCTACGCTACATCCCTGACGCCTCTATACCCTACGCTACATCCCTGACGCCTCTATACAGTACAATGCATTACTGATCCCTCTAGACCATACATCCTCATTACATCAGAGAGATAGTGAAACACTGGAAAAAATAAGGATAAAGTGGACTACAGAAACTGATGCTCTAAACAAAAAAGAGAGAGAGAAAAGCACAAGGGAAAGTGGGCAATCGGAACACCATAGAGAGAGGAGAGATAGAAATGCCTGAAAAAGTAAAGGGGGTTGGGTATGGCATCCGGCGCTCGGGATTCCAGCAGTCACATGATACCTAATCCTAATCCTAACCCTCTGGGGGGGTGGCGGATAGGGCTTACCCTCAGGGGGTGGCAGCTAGGACTAACCCCCCCCCCCCTCCTAGTGCCTTCCCTAACACCCCCTCCCCCGGTCCTAACCCTCGCTCCAATACTCGCCTTCGGGATGTTGGCTGTCTGTGTGCCGGCACCAGTCTCCCAAGTGGTGTCAGGATTCCAACATCGGTCAAATGACCGCCGGTATACCGTCTGCCGGGATGGTAAATGTATCCTGAGGACAGGTAGTGAGTGTGGAGGGATAGGTGGTTCAGTAAAATGTAACAGCTCAAACTGCGATCATTCACTGATAAATTGATTTATAGCTCTCCCTTTTTAACCATTGCAGTCATAAAAGCAATGTTTTTTAAACTTTTAAATAAAGCTTGTTAGCATCCCCAGCACACTGTATATGCTGGGAGATGTAGTTCTCAATATGAAAACATTTAATTACTGTATGAACTCTAATTCCCCAACTGAAACCTCTCACAAACACACACTCCTAAATCTAGTACACACACACACACACACACATTTCCCCAGTACTGACAACTCTCATCACTTCCACACACTGACAACTCCCTCCTGCTCCTCTCCCCACTGACACTGACAGCTCCCTCACAGTCACACACATCCTCCACCCCCCCACCCCCCCACCCCCACACACACACTGATAGCACACATGCACAAATCCCCCCCTCCTCGACACTAACTGTCACGGACTGCTTGGGCAGCAGGGGGCAGGCTCTGACTTGAAGTGCTGAAATTCAACAGCTCTCTCGAACTTGCAAGGCATGGCTGTGCAGCTGTCTCCAGCCATCTCCTTGCCCACTGTGTAATTTGTGGCGTTCTCTGATGTTCCCCGCTCTGCCTCTACAACCGGCACATAATGTACAGCAGTGGTGACTCCTGAGTATGGGCCTGGAGAACTCCGCCTACCGGGGGGTAGGGATTAATAATTTCAAAGGGGCAGAGCTAGGAGTAAAGCAGTGGACAGCAGTTGAGGGGCGTTTCAAACTGTAACAGGGTTGGGACAATTTCAGTATCCTTCCCTCACCGTCTAATTGGTCAGTCCCACGCTGATTGCCATAGCGCCCTTTCGAGACTGCAGAACTCTATCCCTTAGCCACGGTTGGCACAGCTGGATGGTGCCCCTGGCAAGTGCCATCCTGGCCAAGGGGTAGATACGCCCCTGAGGGTCAGGGCCAGAAACAGAAATCTCGGGGCCCAGTACACTGATATCTCTGGGGCCCCCTCAACCCCCCCTTAACTTGGCAGAGGGATCTTTAAAAAAAAATGGAGCCTTTGACTCGGACCGTCAGTGAGGCCGGCAGGTGGTTTTCATACTGGGCTATCCAGCTCTTCGGTGGCGGTGGCAGGGACATTCAGAAAAGGGCCAGCACAGCAACATGCATAATAATGGCAATACAGTATGGACCACAGGGACTGGACAAAGTGATGGGGTAAAAGGAGGGGGGAGGGTTTAGTTGGCCTGTTAATTGTTTTCCTGCTTAAATTGAGCAGTTGGTGGATACACTTTAAAAAGCAATATTGGCACTGTGGCCCCATTATTTCTGTTCTTAATACTTGGAGCCCTGAACAAGTGTCCCCTTTGTCCCCCCTGTCACCGGGCCTGTTCAGGCGTTACCTATGGAGAAGCTGCGACATGACATCCTAGGACACGATACTGCACCATGCATCACCATTATATTTCAGTGTGCCTTGTCAATATTTAAATCTTGTTCTGTGTGACGTGAGTTGTAAATGGTTGAAAATCTCTGTGCTACAGTATCGTCACCATGTAGTTATAACAACACCGCAAAACCACCAAAAGACGTGTTTTGGTAGAGGGACTGCTGGAGGGGCCCATTGGGGCCCCCAGTTTGCTACCCCACCCCAGTATACCTGTGCTGTAGCCAGTGGAAGGGGCACTATCTTCCCGGTGATCTCTTCGGGAAGATGGTGCCGCACATAGAAAGCAAAGACTCTGGCTGCACTCTCCTGCCCTCGCTCTAAGCAAGGTGATCGGGCCACAAAAGGACCCCTGTCGGACCCCTGCCGGACCCCGGCCTGTGGGCCACAAAAGGATGCATTGGGGGCGGCATGCGGCCCATGGGTTTGACACCCCTGCCCTAGAGTATCAAAATTTGTTTCACGGCACCCCTAGGCCAAAGTTTTTTTTATTGAGAAATTCAGAAAAAAATATAAAATTAAGTAAATTGTGTTTATAGCATGTCATCCTCAGGTTCAGTTATGTTGTGAGGGAATGGTTTTGCCAATTTAATAAAGTATAAATAATTTTAATTGGTCCTGGACCACCAAACTATGCTACCAGTGCAAGAACCCCAGTTTGGAAACTACTGCCATAAAATAAACCTTTTTTGTTTTTTTTAAACTACATGTAATACACCTTAGAGCTCAGTTCCTAAAAGGTTTTAAACCCTTGCATACAGTAAACTACACATATTTAAAAATCCTACACCGGGCAAAAGTGCTCACGGGCCAATTTCATGGCAGTCTCGGATAGGAGGGCATTGTGGATTCACCAAGGGAATGCTGATGCTGACTCCAAGAAGAAAGGGAGTCTCTTCCCTATGAAGGTGAAGCCTTGTTTGGCGACGGCCTAGTTAATTTGATCTCGGCAGCTCCCGCAGGTAAGTCATCCTTCTTGCCCTATGTTCCCTCTCAACGGATGAAGACGCATCATTATCTGACGCAGTCATTTCGGCCCAATAGATATGCAAGAAGTTAAGATTCCCCCTTCTTTGCAGGTAGAGGAAGGAAAAGAGGGAAGAGGTCTGTAGCCTCTTCAAGATCGCAGGAGCAGAGATCGTCCTCTGCTTCTGCCAAATCCACTGCATGACGCTGGGGCTCTCTTGCAGGAGCCCGCACCAGTGGGGGGCACGTCTAAAACTCTTCAGTCAGTTCTGAATTCATTCGGACCTGGACTCGTGGGTTTTACAAATAGTGTCCCAAGGGTACAAACTGGGGTTTCAAGACGTTCCCCCTCACCGATTGTTCAAATCAGCCTTAGTCAGCAGGGAGAAGGTTTTTATTCAAGCCTCTTCGTGGTCCCGAAGCCGGACGGCTCAGTCAGACCAATCTTAAATCTGAAATCCCTTAATTTCTACCTAAAGAAATTCAATTTCAAGATGGAATCTCTCAGGGTAGTGATCTCCAGTCCGGGGGATAAAGGAGATTTCATGGTTTTGGTAGACATAAAGGATGCCTACTTATATGTTCCCATTTAGCCACTGCATCAAGCTACCTGAGGTTTGCAATTCAGGATTGTCATTACCAATTTCAGACGTTGCCGTTTGGTCTGTCCACGGCTCCGAGGATTTTCACCAGGGTGATGGCGGAAATGATGGTTCTCCTTCGCAAGCAAGGAGTCACAATTATCCCGTACTTGGATGATCTCCTGATAAAGGCGAGATCCAGGGACCAGTTGGTGCAAAACATCTACTCTCCCTGACAGTTCTTCAACAACATGGTTGGCTCCTAAACTTGCCAAAATCGCAGTTGGTCCCAATGACGCGGTTGTTGTTTTTGGGAGTGATACTGGACACAGAAGAGGTTTTCTTCTAGTGGAAAGGCACTGGAGATCCAGAGTCTGGTCAAACAAATTCTGAAACCAGCAAGAGTGTTAATCCATCAATGCATTCAGTTGCTGGGGAAGATGGTTGCGGCCTACGAGGCCATTCAGTTTGGCAGGTTCCATGCCAGAGTGTTCCAGTGGGACCTGTTGGACAAGTGGTCCGGATCCCACCTACACATGCACCGGAGGATAATCCTGTCTTCCAAGACCAGAATCTCACTCCATTGGTGGCTGCACAGTTCTCACCACCTAGAGGGGCGATGGTTCGGGATCCAGGACGGGATCCTAGGGACCACGGATGCAACCCTCCGAGGCTGGAGAGCAGTCACACAGGGGGAAAACATCCAAGGAAGATGGTCAAGTCTTCCTTGGATGTTTTCATCTCCACATAAATGTTCTGGAGTTAAGGGCCATTTAATAACTGCAGACACAGTACGCACTGGGACGGGTGCCCAGCATCCTCTACGGACTAAGAGAAAAGGATTTACCGGTAGGTATTAAAATCCTATTTTCTCTAACGTCCTAGAGGATGCTGTGGACTCCGTAAGGACCATGGGGATAGACGGGCTCCGCAGGAGACATGGGCACTTTAAGAAAGACTTTAGTTCTGGGTGTGCACTGGCTCCTCCCTCTATGCCCCTCCTCCAGAACTCAGTTTGATACTGTACCCAGTGGAGACTGGGTGCTTTTCAGGAGCTCTCCTGAGCTTTCTGACAGAAAGTATTTTGTTAGGTTTTTAATTTTCAGGGAGCACTGCTGGCAACAGACTCCCTCATCGAGGGACTGAGGGGAGAGAAGCAGCCCTACTCTCTGAGTTGCAAGGTCCTGCTTCTTAGGCTACTGGACACCATTAGCTCCAGTGGGATTGGTACGCAGGATCTCACCCTCGCCGTCCGTCCCAGAGCCGCGCCGCCGTCCCCCTCGCAGAGCCGGAAGATAGAAGCCGGGTGAGTATGAGAAGAAAAGAAGACTTCAGAGGCGGCAGAAGACTTCATGATCTTCACTGAGGTAACGCACAGCACTGCAGCTGTGCGCCTTTGCTCCCATACACCTCACATACTCCGGTCACTGTAAGGGTGCAGGGCGCAGGGGGGCGCCCTGGGCAGCAATATAAACCTCTTTCGCAAAAATATAACATATATACAGCTGGGCACTTTATATATGTATAAGCCCCCACCAATTTTACAGTTTAAGCGGGACAGACGCCCGCCTCCGAGGGGGCGGGGCTTCTCCCTCAGCACTCACCAGCGCCATTTTTTCTCCACAGCACCGCTGAGAGGAAGCTCCCCGGACTCTACCCTGCTTATACCACGTTAGACAAGAGGGTTGAAAAGAGGGGTGGGGGGGGCACATAATTCGCAAATTACATACAGCAGCACTACTGGGCAAACATTAAGCTACTGTTTTATTCCTGGGTTATATAGCGCTGGGGGGTGTGCTGGCATACTCTCTCTCTGTCTCTCCAAAGGGCCTTGTGGGGAAACTGTCTTCAGAAAAAGCATTCCCTGTGTGTGTAGTGTGTCGGTACACGTGTGTCGACATGTCTGAGGAAGAAGGCTATATTAGAGAGGAGCGGGAGCAAATGAATGTGGTGTCTCCGCCGACAGCTGATTGGATGGATATGTGGAATGTTTTAAATGCTAGTGTAAACTCATTGCACAAAAGATTAGACAAGGCAGAAGCTTTGGGACAGTCAGGGTTTCAACCCATGCCTGATCCTATGTTGCAGGGACTGTCAGGGTCTCATAAGCGCCCACTATCCCAGATTGTTGACACAGATACCGACACGGATTCTGACTCCAGTGTCGATTACGATGATGCAAAGTTATAGCCAAAATTGGCAAAATCCATTCGATTTATGATTATGGCAATAAAAGATGTTTTGCACATCACAGAGGAACCCCCTGTCGCTGACAAGAGGGTACATATGTACAAGGGAAAGAAGCCTGAGGTAACCTTTCCCCCCTCACACGAGCTGAACGAGTTATGTGAAAAAGCTTGGGAATCTCCAGATAAAAGACTGCAGATTTCCAAAAGGATTCTTATGGCGTATCCTTTCCCATCAACGGATAGGTTACGATGGGAATCCTCCCCTAGGGTGGACAAAGCATTAACACGCTTATCCAAGAAGGTAGCCCTCCCGTCCCAGGATACGGCTACCCTCAAAGAGTGTGCTGACCGCAAACAGGAGATTACCCTGAAGTCCATTTATACACATTCAGGTACCTTACTCAGACCGGCAATTGCGTCGGCCTGGGTGTGTAGTGCTGTAGCGGCATGGACAAATACCTTATCTGAGGGGATGGATAGCCTAGACAAGGATACTATTTTATTGACCCTGGGGCATATAAGAGATGCTGTCCTATATATGTGTGTATGCAAACTACAGGTGGTGCTGCAGGGCCCACACCCTTTTACTTGTCTTGTAGAGCAGCTCTGAAGCTGTTACAGTGCCCAGCTGCTGCAAGAAATCAGCTTGAATGCTTCAGGGGCTTGGGCATGGCCAACATGAGCCCCACACCGAAGGAGGGTGGGGGTGTTTAATGCAAACTTGGGGTTATACAAGCGCCGCAAAAGGCCGCCATGCCCTGCATGCCCCTTTTCTCTTTTCATATACAGATGAGGGTTCCAGCCAACTTTGGCCCACTGCTTGGATGACATCACCGTATGCAAATCCGTCTGCTGCAGACCTTCCCCCAGGAATGCTTGCAATAGTTGTTGCATATGGTTTAATGTCTGAGGGTGCTTCAGTATTAGGCAGCCTTCCGCCCTCCCATGTTCATCTGAAAAGATGTGGTCTCCCTGCTGTTGTTGTCCCCAGACGAGAGTTCCCTTGTGCTTCCTCAGTTAAATCTCCTTAACTTGACGGGGGTGTGCCCGAGCAGCCGCCCTCCCCAGCCCTATCCCAACACATACTTATCTTGCATATGAGATCTCTTGATCATGAAGATAGTTCTCACAGGTTGAGGTTCATCTTGGCTGGAGAGCGCTGATGAGGACAGCAGCGGGGCTTCAGCAGAAGGGTGAGTATGTGTGGCCAGAGACCTCCCTTCCCATGTGCAGGCCTGCAGAGTCTGCCACGCAGGATGGGGCATGTGGCACTCTCCCTCCCAGGGGCTCTTCCAGATGTAGCTCCTCAGCAGTATTTTTCCCGGGCTGCGCGGCGCTCTCCCCGACTGGCATCCGCCCTGGAACACTGCCTTCCTCAACGCAACATCAGCAGGGGGCCCTGGCCTCATCACCATCCCAGGTCTTTCTCATGTATGTATCATGTATGTGTGTGTGATATATGTATGAATCATATATGTTTGTGATATATCTATCTATCTATCTATCTATCTATCTATCTATCTATCTATCTATCTATCTATCTATCTATCTATCTATCTATCGTATGTGTGTGTATATATATGTATCTATCATGTATGTATGTATGTATCTATCTTGTATGTATGTGTTCTATCTATCTATCTATCTATCTATCTATCGTGTGTGTGATATATGTATGTATCTATCATGTATGTGTTATATGTATGTATCACACCTTCCTCTATACATATACATACATACATACATACATACATACATACATACACACACCTATATCTGTACGTACACTGACATACACACACCAACATCTATACATTAACACGCTGACCCCTAAACGTACACCAACGTACCCACACCTGCATCTATACCTACACATGCTGACACGTGGACGTACACCGGCTTACCCACATGTGAATCTATACATACATGTGCTGACACCTGGACATACACTGATGTACCCACACCTAACATCTATACATACACATGCTAACACCTGGACGTATACAGACGTACCCACATTTGCATCCATGCATATATAGATGTAGGTGTGTGTACGTCAGTGTACGTCCAGGTGTCAACGCGTGTATGTATAGATGCAGGTGTGGGTACGTCTGTGTATGTCCAGGTGTCAGAATGTGTATGTATAGATGCAGGTGTGGGAACGTCAGTGTAGGTTCAGGTGTCAGCGCGTGTATGTATAGATGCAGGTGCTTGTATGTCCAGATGTCAGTGCATGTATGTATAGATACAAGTGTGGGTACGTCGGTGTATGTCCATTTGTCAGCGCGTGTATATATAGATGCAGGTGCTTGTATGTTGGTGTATGTCCAGGTGTCAGCATGTGTATGTATAGATGCAGGTGTGGGAATGTTGGTGTATGTCCAGGTGTCAGGGCGTGTATGTATGGATATTAGGTGTGGGTACATCAGTGTATGTCCAGGTGTTAGCGCATGTATGAATAGATGCAGGATAATAATCACACAGCGTGCCCCCCACCAACCACAAACCTCCCCCACCCCCCTGTATGACATAAACACCGCTAATTCCACTTACACACAATAATTTCAGTTTGCGACCAGGAGCCGGCAATGTATGTGCACCCAAATGAAGCCACTGTACATGCCCTGCAGGCTGCTATGTACTGCACAGGTGCAACAAATGTAAATGCCCTATCTTTAAAATGGGGCATATTTTACTAAATTAAAAAAACCTGTAACTTTCTGTAAAACCTTAACCCCAAAAGGCACTACACTAACATCGGGGTGTAGAGTTGGATCTTGATCCAAGGCACCAACAGGCTAAAGCTTTGACTGTTCCCAGGATGCCTTGCACCGCCTCCTCTATAACCCTGCCCAGTGGCGTAACTAGACCTTTGTGGGCCCCATAGCAAAATTCTGAATGGGCCCACCAGCACTCAACAAGAATGAGTGGCGTTTGGGGTCAGAAAAGTAGAGGGGAAGGGATCTGACAGAGTAGGGGGCAGGACATGAATGAATAGAAACTGAGGTGTCCATTATATAAAGAAATACAGTATGTGTGTCTGTGTGTATATCACACACACACACATATAAGGGAAATTCAAATGCCCTCAATTATTGCGCACATTACACTCTGGTTTAGGTGCACAAAGCACCTAAACCTGAATAAAGTAATGGGCGCGATCATGAAAAGACACCGTTTGGTTGCCCAAATGGGTCTCTTTGCACACATTTCAGCTTGTTTCCCCTGGGGGTAGCGAGCTGAAATAAACATGTCGCACCCGTTGGCAGCAACATTAGAATAGCTGCTGACGGGCACGATTGAGGGAGGAAAGGGACATTTGAATCCAGCCCATAGATGCAATGTGAATATGTAATTTGTACCTTCCTATCTTAAAATGTATATAGTAGTGTTTACACTAGAGGTCTTTCCGAACCCCCTAATCCTAACATTGTAATTTGCTTTAGGGCGCACCTCCAATTAGTCTAGTGTTTCGTATTTTCACATTAAATACTTTCTTGCATTGGTTGGTTAAAGATTAGATCGTATATTTTTCTAGATATAGCTGTGCATAGTCTACAAGGCTACATGCTTCTCCCCTAACTAGAGATGTGCAGCGGGCATTTTTCGTGTTTCATGTTTTGGTTTTGGTTTCGGATCCGCAGTTGTGTTTTGGATACGGACGCGTTTTGGCAAAACCACCCTTTCGGGTTTTGTATTCGGGTGATTTTTTTTTAAAACCTCAAACAGCTAAAATCATAGAATTTGGGGGTAATTTTGATCCTATAGTATTAAGCTCAATAACCATAATTTCTACTCCTTTCCAGTCTATTCTGAACACCTCACACCTCCCAATATTATTTTTAGTCCTAAAATTTGCACCAAGGTCCCTGGATGACTAAGCTAAGCGACCCAAGTGGGCAGCACAAACACCTGGCCCATCTAGGAGTGGCACTGCAGTGTCAGACAGGATGGCACTTAAAAAAATAGCCCCAAACAGCACATGATGCAAAGATAAATAAAAAAAGAGGCGCAAGATGAAATTGTAGTGTGTCTCTCCTGCTCAGTGTCAGTTCTCAGTAGTATCCTCATCAGTGCTCAGTATCACTGCTCATTGTCTTGTGCTGCAATGTGGTGCTCAGTATACTAGAGTACATTACTAATAGTCCAGTGCTGCATCTTGCTGCTCAGTGTCAGTTCATCCTCATCAGTGCTCAGTATCACTGCTCATTGTCTTGTGCTGCATTGTGGTGCTCAGTATACTACAGAACATTACTAATAGTCCAGTGCTGCATCTGGCTGCTCAGTGTCAGTTCTAGTAATCTCATCAGTGCTCCGTATCACTGCATATTGTCTTGTGGTGCTCAGTATACTACAGTACATTACTAATACTCCAGTGTCTTGTGCCGCATATGGCTGCTGTAGGGTGCTGTGGTAGTGTCCTGTCACTGTGCATATGTCATCATTCCAGTCACAGTGATATCTGGTATCTATCTAGTGGTATCTAATTCCAGACATTACCACCGTCTAATTCCAGATATATTACTGGCATATAATTCCACACATTAAAAAATGGAGAACAAAAAGGTGGAGGGTAAAATAGGGAAAGATCAAGATCCACTTCCACCTAGTGCTGAAGCTGCTGCCACTAGTCAAGGCAGAGACAATTCAATGCCATCAACATTATGTAATGATTATACGATACATTATATATCATATCATTGTATGGTTGTAAAATACAACTTAAAAACTTTAATGAATAAATACATAAAGTAGCTTTTATGTAACCTTTTTAAACCTATTAGCATAGACCGAATCTCATCGTGTGTATAGGCCTTTAGTTCAACAACAGCATGGGACCAGTTAGTGTGTTTTGACCACTGCACAGCACCTGGTGTTATATAGTAAGCACCACTATGGCATAGTATACAGCATTATGGGCCTGATATGAGTGTGACCAGCGGTGATGTGGAATGCAGTAGGAGGTGCTGTTTAGCAAGCACCACTTCTATATTCACCATGCAGTATATTGTGTGAATATAGAAGTGTTGGCTGTGTTATGTATTAGAGTAATTATTGCAGCTCCCAGCTAAAATTGCAACAATGTAATTTAGTGACAAGCTGCAGAGATTAACCCTTTCTGTGGCTGCTGCACAACCTCTATTCATATCGCTGAATTCAATTAGGGAGATGTTCTCACCCCGCGAGCAAGCGCAGGTATATGCCACACTTAAATGTATGGGTATGGTCTCCATAAAATGAGCGTAGCCTTGCAGGCAAAGACTACCTTACACCCTAGTTCTTGACCCTGCACCAACAGACCTCGGCCACCACAGGGAAAAAAGTACAGTAATTTCCACCATGTTAAGCCCCACACATTAATGCCCTTTGGAACATATTATGTCACTCACCACAATATCTGTGATACACTATGCCCTACAGTAAAGCTTCTAATTACTTTTACAAAAACTGCTCAACGCCAAGAGTTTCACGTGCTGGGTGTCATGCTCATTGCCAGGGGTTTCACTCTCTGGGTGTCATGCTCATTGCCAGGGGGAACGCAGTAGGAGGTGTTATATAGTAAGCACCACTATGGCATAGTATATAGCATTATATATATTGTGAGCACTGGTGATGTCGAGTGCAGTAGAGCTGCTGCTGGGTAATTACAATTTACTACAACCACCAATATATTCTGCTGCACTATATATATGCAAAGCTAATTCTGCTGGGTAATTACAATTGACTACAACCACCAATATATCTGCTGCACTATATCTATATTTGCAAAGCTAATTCTGCTGGGTAATTACAATTGACTACAACCACCAATATATTCTGCTGCACTATATCTATATATGCAAAGCTAATTCTGCTGAGTAATTACAATTGACTACAACCACCAATATATTCTGCTGCACTATATCTATATATGCAAAGCTAATTCTGCTGGGTAATGCAAATTGAAACATTATTGCATAGTATGTTTATTTTTAAGTACTTTTTTAAAGTTTTGAATGATATAGACCCAGTTTAATCTTTGTGGAATGCCTGGTTGTTGTTTTTAAGGTAATTTATTGCCTGGCATTTGAGGGGGTGGGGTGTGGTTACAGATTTCAATTATTGGTTTCACTTGTAATAGTCTTCTACTTAAGTCCAATGGTGTAGGCTGTGCAAAGCCATTTGGCTGTGCATTTATTGATCTAAGCGTGCATTTTTATCAAAGCGTGATAAAATTGACACATAACAGCAGTGTTCAATCAGCGTTCAATCGAAGTGAAAAAGAAGGAAAACAGAAGCACACCAATCTAACAAAACAAAGAAAACTGAAGAACTAATAACAAATGTGAGTCACTTACTCCTCAGATCACTCACCTCCTGATTGTTGCATCTGATTACATAGCACAGAACTACCTTACTTGGACATTTCATAAACCATCCATTTCACCTACAAATGCCTGTATCTGTATTATTGTAATTTTGTTTTTTAAGCACAGCTGCACCAATGCAATTTTACCTGCAAACACTTAAAACATCTAACATAATTACCATTGCTTCTTAAACCTCTCACAATCCTTTCATTTCTTACACTCCAAATACATTTCTGCACCCACTTTATCTACGCTTTTGACTCATTTCATACTAAATCTACACCCCTTGAGCCTACACTGCTTTTCTCACCTGCATTTCTGCAATTCTTCTGCTCGGATTGCCTTACAGTCTCCTCTCCTACTTCCACTACTTCAACCTATTTACCTACTTAACACTATGTCAAGGTTTTCTTATACTCCCCACATCACTCAGTGTCTACCTAATAATGTATCTTTATCCTTCCCCCACTAGTCTCCTCCACCTCCTCCTCTCTCCCCTCCTCTGTCTCCCCTCCATCCCTCTGTTTCCTTCCCCCACCTTTCCTGTTACCCCACTTTCATTCACCTCTGCCCCATGGTCCTGCTACCCCACAACTCAGCCCTGCTCCCTCTCTCCCTTCCCTGTCACCTCCCCACACCCCCATCCACATCACACTGACCTCCCTCCCTGCCCACCTCCTGCAGTTTCCCCTCCTAGCTCAGGCACCCGTACCATCACTACTCTCTCATCATCCCTGCCCTCAAAGTTAATCCCACCTAATCGCTACAGCAACCCTGAAAATCTAATTCACATCTCTCCCACAAACTCATACCCCCTATCCTGTGCCCTTTGGAATGCCAGATCTGTTTGTAACAAACTGGTCCCCACTCATGACCTTTTCATTTCCAACTCCCTACACCTACTAGCCATTACTGAAACTTGGATTACGCCCTCTGACACTACTTCTGCTGCTGCTCTCTCTGCTGGGGGCCTTACATTCACACACACACCCCGACCTGGGGGTCGCCATGGGGGTGGTGTTGGGGTCCTTTTACCTTCTAGTTACTCCTACCAACTCATACCACCAGAACCATCCCTTATATTCTCTACATTTGAGGTCCACGCCATATGCCTCTTCCAACCAGTCCATCTTAGAGTAGCTGTCATTTACCGCCCCCCTGGCACTGCTTCCAAATTCATCGACAACTTTGCTTCCTCACTTCCTCTCTTCTGACATTCCCACCATTATCCTAGGCGATTTCAACATCCCTATTGACATCCCCACACAATCCCCTGCCTCTAAACTCCTTAACCTCACCTCTTCACTTGGTCTCTCCCAGTGGACCTCCTCACCCTCCCATGTGAATGGGAGCTCACTGGATCTGGTCTTCACTCACCGCTGTGATATTTCTGATTTTTCCAACTCCCCATTTCCCCTCTCTGACCACCACCTGCTCTCCTTCAACCTATCTCTCTCGACTTCCCCATCTCTACCTCCTAAGGCTACCATCACTAAGCGTAACATTGAAGCTATTGACACCACATTCCTTTCCTCCCTGTTTGACTCACTTCTCTCTCCTATTCTCTCTCTCTCATGCCCTGAACAAGCCACTTCCACATACAATGCTTCCCTTACTTCTGCTCTTGACTCTGTTGCTCCACCAACCACTATTCACCCTTGCAAATTAACACCTCAACCCTGGCACACCAAATGCACCAGATATCTGCAAAAATGCTCATGTACTGCTGAGCGACACTGGAGGAAATCACGCTCTAGGGCGAACTTCCTCCATTTCAAACTTATGCTCTCATCCTTCAGTGCTGCCCTTTCTCTTGCTAAACAGTCATACTTCAAGAACCTCATCTCCTCCCAGTCTTCCAACCCCCGGCGCCTCTTTGCCACTCTCAACTCACTCCTCTGCCCACCTCCACCTCGTCTCCCTTCCTCACTCTCTGCTCTTGACTTTGCCACTTACTTCACATCCAAAATTGACTCCATACGTCAGGACATCACATCACACCAGACTATCAGTAACCAGCCTTCTCCCATCCCTTACCAACCCTCCCCATCCCTCGCACCAACTCTGTCATCTTTCTCCCATGCATCTGGAGAGGAAGTCATGGCCCTCATTCGTTCCTGTCCCCTCACCACCTCCCCACTTGACCCTATCCCCTCCCGCCTCCTTTGCCACCTCTCTTCTTCTGCTTGTTCCCATCTTTCCCACCTTCTCAATCTCTCCCTCTCATCAGGCACTGTCCCCTCTGCCTTCAAGCACGCTCTCATCTCTCCTATTCTTAAAAAACCTACCCTTGATCCAAACACTCTCTCCAACTACCGACCCATCTCTCTCCTCCCTTTTGCCTCCAAACTCCTTGAGCGTATTGTCTACAACCGCCTTACTTCCTTTCTTTCCTCACACTCACTGCTTGACCCATTCCAGTCTGGCTTCCGTCCTCTCCACTCCACTGAAACTGCCCTTACAAAAGTATGCAATGACCTCCATGCTGCTAAATCTAAGGGACACTACTCTCTACTTATTCTACTTGATCTCTCTGCTGCTTTTGACACTGTGGACCATCCTCTCCTACTGCAAATCCTTCACTCCATTGGTCTGCGTAACACTGCCCTCTCTTGGTTGTCGTCCTACCTTTCTGACCGTTCATTCTCTGTCTCCTCTCATGACTCCACCTCCCCCTCACTTCCACTAACTGTAGGGGTACCCCAAGGTTCTGTCCTTGGTCCTCTTCTCTTCTCTCTCTATACGTCCTCACTAGGTAAGCTCATTAGTTCTTTTGGTTTCCAATATCATCTCTATGCTGATGACACTCAAATCTATCTTTCCTCTCCAGACCTCTCCCCTACTCTCCTCACTCGTATCTCCAACTGTCTCTCTGCTATCTCTTCCTGGATGTCCCAGCGCTTTCTTAAACTTAACATGTCTAAGACCGAGCTGATCATCTTCCCTCCCTCCCGCATAATCTCACCTCCTACAATCTCATTATCTATTGATGGCACTACTATCTCCTCTACCCCCCAAGCGCGCTGTCTTGGAGTAATCCTTGACTCCTCCCTCTCCTTCAAACCACACATTCAGCACCTCTCACAAACCTGCCGTTTTCATCTAAAAAATATTTCCAGGATCAGACTTTTTCTGACCCAGGATGCTACTAAGACTCTTATCCACTCACTGGTCATCTCCAGACTGGGCTGCTGTAATCTCTTCCTGACTGGCATTCCTGACAAATACCTCTCTCCACTCCAATCTATCCTCAATGCTGCTGCCCGGCTCATTTTCCTCACCAAACGCACTACGTCCACCTCTCCTCTCTTACTAGTCCTTCACTGGCTCCCCTTCCCTTTCAGAATCCATTTCAAGCTTCTCACACTTGCTTACAAAGCCCTCACCCACTCCTCTCCCATCTACATCTCTGATCTTATCTCGCTTTACACTCCCACCCGTCCTCTTCGCTCTGCTAATGCACACCGACTCTCCTGCCTACGGATTACTTCCTCCCACTCCTACCTCCAAGATTTTTCACGTGCTGCACCACTTCTCTGGAATTCCCTACCTCTCCCCCTCAGACTCTCCACCTCTCTACAAAACTTCAAACGGGCTCTCAAGACCCACTTCTTCACCAAACCCAGCCAAATCTCATCCTAAACCTCTGTTCCATGCTCTCTATGTACCCCATCTGTCTCACCCCTGTCTGTCTACCCCTCCCTTTTAGAATGTAAGCTCTCACGAGCAGGGCCCTCTTCCCTCATGTGCTTACTCTTTTCTTACTTTAATAATCTTCAGCTGCACCAAATCCAGCAGTCTTCTGCCACCTGATACTTATTCCAGTGTCATCTGCTGATGTAGCTATGTTTATTTACCCTGTACTTGTCCTATATTGTCGTCAACTGTAAGTTGCTGTTTTCCTGTTTGATTATTTGTTTATGTACTCTGTAATTGGGCACTGCGGAACCCTTGTGGCGCCATATAAATAAAGGATAATAATAATAATAAATAATATAATATATAGCATTACGGTACAGTAGGCCACTGCTCTACCTACCTCTGTGTCGTCAAGTATACTATCCATCCATACCTGTGGTGCATTTTAGAAAAAAACATGTCTCGGCAGAGCAATCTATAAATCCATCATTTTTCAGACAGCAACAGTGGGTATTGTAATAGTCACCCAATCCATCACTTTTATAGGGTTACATGCACCCACATGCTACAGCCTGTCTCAATAATTTTACTGTCACGCTGTGTGTGTTTGTGTTTTTATTTGGGTATTTTTTGTTGTTGTAGAACTACAGGTACCAGCAAGCCCGTTATTTCCCCGCCTGCTGGTACTTGAGGTTCTCCAAGTACCAGCAAGCGGGGGAGGCTTGCTGGGCATTGTAGTTCCACAACGAAAAAACAATATTCTTTTTTTACACACATGGCTATCAGCCCGGCACCCACCACCCAGGGGTGCTGGGGACAGCCTCGGGCTTCACCCCTGGCCCTTGGGTGCCTCGAGGGGAGGAACCTCTTGATTTAAGGGGTCCCCACTCCTCCAGGGAACCCCGGCCAGGGGTGACTAGTTGGAGGGGTAATGCCAGGGCCGCAGGGACCTACATAAAAGTGTCCCCCGGCTGTGGCATTATCTCTCTGGCTAGTGGAGCCCGGTGCTGGTTTTAAAAATATGGGGGACCCCTACATCTATTGTCCCACGTATTTTTGGAACCTGGACCGGTCTAAGAGCCCGGTGCTAGTTGTCTAAATACGGGGAACCCCTGTCCAATTTTTCCCCCAGTATTTAAATAACCAGGACCGGCTCAAAGAGCCCGAGGCTGGTTATACTAAGGAGGGGGGACCTCACGCATTTTTTTTAACCCATTCAGACCCTTCTCCTTTAAGTTAATGGAAGCCCTGGACAACAAAATTGCATTCATGTCCTCCTCCCTCACCCTTCCCAGTCCCAAACACTCATTTTTTTTTTCTTTAAAAATTTATAATATATAACGAGAACAATGAGCAGGCAGGCAGCGGGCATTGGCGGCATCGGACTGAGATAGAAATTAGTGGTGGAGGGCTGGGTCAGTTGATTGTGGGCGAGTTTGTAAGCCATTGGCGGTGGCAGCGGGTATCGGCTCAGAGGCAGTAGCGGGCATTGGCTAAGGGTCATCGGCAGGATTCGGCGGACATTATGGCTGTAGTGCCTCACTAGCCACTGACCTCACCGCACGCCACTGTGGGACAGATGTAACATGCAGAGAGAGGTAGATTTGGGAGGGGGAATGTCCTAGCATAACTGTTAATTGCAGTGTAATACTGTAATTCAGCTGTGCAGCATTTGTGGCTAAATGTCAAAGAAGCCAGTATTTACCCTGCATGCAAAACAATAAATGTATTTGAACATACCTCCCAACTATCCCAATTTTTGCAGGACAGTCACTTTTTTGGGGAATGTCCAGCTAACCCAAACAACCCCCCCCCTTCCCATGGGGAAGGGGGGGGGGGGGGTGGAAGGCTCCCTGTAGCTTGTTGCTCTGCAAATATGCACATTGTGGGTAATTCAGACCTGATCGCTAGGGTGTGTTTTTTCCATCCCTGTAATCAGAAAGTTGCCGCCTACAGCGGAAGGGAAAATTTGCTGTGCAGGTGTGTGATCACATGTGCACAAGAGCTGCACAGCTCAGCACTTACTCAGCCATTGAGGTGACGTCACAAATCCTCCCACAAAACGCCGGGTCCCTCCAGTGTTTTTCCGGACACTCCCTAGAAACATTCAGTTGCCACCCACACAAACACCCTCTTCTTGTCAATCTTCTTGTGATCTCCGGACCGTCGCACTTACGCATTGTGGCGCATACGCATGTGCAGTGCAGACCAGATTGCCCGCTGGGTGAAAATAAATTGAAGCGATCTGGTCTGAATAAGCCTCAATGTCTATTCACGGGAGACAGAGGGGCTGGGGCATGGCCAGCAGCTCACAGAGCACCTATAATGACAAAAATGGGAGACATGGCTCATGATCGCGATATACCTGCGAAGGTACGCCCTCTACTGATTGACAGGCAGAGGCATTCGCATTTTCTGCGGGGCACCCGGAGAAAATGTAGGCACACGCACAGGATGGACCCTGCGTATATGCCCCCATCCTCTTCATAGTTTTTGCGGTTGGAACGCGTATTACGATCCAAACTGAATTAGGCCCTATATGTCTTATATACACGAGCAGTGTGAAAACATCAATCGATGGGGGTAATTCCAAGATGATCGCAGCAGGAATTTTGTTAGCAGTTGGGCAAAACCATGTGTACTGCAGGGGAGGCAGATATAACATGTGCAGAAAGAGTTAGATTTGGGTGAGTTATTTTGTTTCTGTGCAGGGTAAATACTGACTGCTTTATTTTTACACTGCAAATTAGATTGCAGATTGAACACACCACACCCAAATCTAACTCTCTCTGCACATGTTAAATCTGCCTTCCCTGCAGTGCACATAGGTGGTCATTCCGAGTTGTTCGCTCGGTAATTTTCTTCGCATCGCAGCGATTTTCCGCTTAATGCGCATGCGCAATGTTCACACTGCGACTGCGCCAAGTAAATTTGCTATGCAGTTAGGAATATTACTCACGGTTTTTTCATCGTTCTGGTGATCGTAATGTGATTGACAGGAAGTGGGTGTTTCTGGGCGGAAACAGGCCGCTTTAGGGGCGTGTGGGAAAAAATGCTACCGTTTCTGGGAAAAACGCGGGAGTGGCTGGAGAAACGGAGGAGTGTCTGGGTGAACGCTGGGTGTGTTTGTGACGTCAAACCAGGAACGACAAGCACTGAACTGATCGCACTGGCAGAGTAAGTCTCGAGCTACTCAGAAACTGCACAGAGATGTCTTATCGCAATATTGCAAATCTTTCGTTCGCAATTTTAAGATGCTAAGATTCACTCCCAGTAGGCGGCAGCTTAGCGTGTGCAATGCTGCTAAAAGCAGCTTGCGAGCGAACAACTCGGAATGAGGGCCATGGGGGGTAATTCTGAGTTGATCGCAGCAGGATTTTTGTTAGCAGTTGGGCAAAACCATGTGCACTGCATTTACGAACAGATGATTTTTTTATATAAATTTTAAAATGTTAGTAAATGTGTGTGTTTTTTTCAACCTGGAAGCCCAACATCGATTAAGATCGATCTTAAATAGACCCCTGGGTTTTAAGGATATCCATGGTTGAGTCCAATGGTTAATTCACATTGACCGAAGTTCTAATTAAGTCACCTGTGCTCAAGCATGATATCCTTAAAATCTGGATTGCAATGACAGCATTTTGGAACTATGCCTAAGGGTTTAATTTTTACATTTATCCACTGACAATAAATCTACCTACAATATCCCTGTAACTGTTATGATTACAGTATTTCACTAAATAATTTAATTTGCTGAACCTTCTGTAAAAAGAAATATTAAGCTGCTGTAATTCCCAGATGCAGCAAATTTGTTAGCTAGTGGGCAAAACCATGTGCACTGCAGGGATGGGGGGGGGGGGGCAGATATAACATTTGCAGAGAGATTTAGGTGGGTTATATTGTTTGTGTGCAGGGTAAATACTGGCTGTTTTGTTTTTACACTGCAATTTAGATTTCAGTTTGAACACACCGCACCAAAATCTAACTCTCTCTGCACATATTATACACCCCCCCCCCCCTGCAGTGTACATGGTTTTAGCTAATAAATTTGCTGCTGTGATCAGATCTGAGTTAAGCCCTATGTATTTGGCACTGGCAAAGGGTTAGAGGCCTTGCTGTAGAGCTCACACCTTTCTTATCATGCATTGTAATATTTCCTATGTCCTGATGTTGTGCTCTCTGCTCCATCCAAGTAAACAGCAATGTAGCATGGCTATCAAAGAGCGTGAAGATTGCAGATTTCCTGGGATTAATGCTAAGGAATGCTATTCCAGAGGCTGCTGCTTTAATTCAAGTGTCACTGGGGTTAAATGGTGTTTTTACCTTAAAAACACAGGTAGAGTATATAGTACAGTGGTAAAGTGGGAGCATGTAGTGCTATTGATTACAGATTTGATGGAGCTTAAACATGGATAAGGTCCATGGCTCTAAGAGTTTATCTTGTGTATCCTTTATTCTTAGTCATGGTCAGATAAGATTAGAAAATACCATTTAAGTGGAAATTTCCTGTTAGCTGTTTTTCAGTTTGCTCAACTGTCTGATTAACTGCTCCTAAAAAAGGACCAAAGGAGCTAAATTGCCCTGTGATCTAGCTAAATTGCCCCAGTTAAAAAAAAAAAAAAAACTAAGCTGCTGTAATTCCTGGATGTTTCCTTACTGCATCAACAGGAAGTGACAAGAAACAATGTAATGTGGAACCGTACAGCAGAAGGGATAGCGGCTACCCCACAATAAGTGCAGCGGAATGTAAGAAGAGGAATTGTTGCTTTGACTGCAGCATTCCCGGGGTTAACTGGTGTTTCTTCAAGTCACAAGGTATGGAGCTGCTGTATAGTTACTCGCAAGTCAGTAGTTGTATGATGCTCACACCTGTTAAGCTGGATACACACAGAATGCCCTACACAGGGGGTGAAATGAGCGCCCCCCCCCACCCCCCGTACGCTCAGCACACATCACGCTGTGCTGAGCGGGGGGAGAGATGTGTGCTGAGCAGTTCGCTCAGCACACATCTCTCCCCAAAATCAGGCCGTGAATACGGACCTTTAAACTGGATCCACACTTAGATTATCTGTCCAATTTTTTTTCCTAGTTGAAACAAAATTATGCTAATATGTGGCAGCAAATTACAATTGACCATTTGCTCACAAACACTGGAAAACATCCAAAAATGGTCATTTAGATAAATTGGTTAAATCCATTTCATTTAGCTAATTTATCCAAACTACCTTTATTGTATCTTTGTGGGTGAATGATGTGTGGGTCAGTGTTGAGGGTGGTGGAGGAGATGGGTAATAGGCACAGCAGGGTGTGGACAGTCAAATAGTGTGCTTAGAGGTTCAGAGTCATTGTATGAGACTCTGGCAACAGTGACTTGATGAGTCTGGTGTCCATAGGGTGGGACGCATTAACCTTTTTATGCTATTGAAATAGTTCTCCTCCTGACCGACGCAGTTCCTTGCTCCGAGGTTGGTGTATTGTCCTGTTGCAGCGCCTCTCCACTGTGGTCACAGTGAGCTGTGTGGTGTTGCTGGCGCATGCCAATCTCCCCCCAACCTCCCTCTTGCATTTCAGACCTACGTACGCATGATGGGATCTTGTATGATATGCGCGTGTGCTGTAGAGATGAAAGTGGGGGTGAGGAGGCAGATCGTGAGATGGGGAAACTTTGTGGACTGTTAGCGAAGGGGAGCACTGGGCAATCTGAGTTGCAAAGAGGGCAGCAGAAGAGGTTATTGCATGTGCACTGGTGACAGGTCCATCCTTGGTGGCCAGCCTCAGTGGTAAAGGGGTACATGAGCTAGTGTCCCTTGGCCAGCCATGTACCATGGCCACCTCCCTACCTCCTATATATTCTCCCTGATCTGTCACTTTGTTACGGTCTGCTGCTGGCACTGGTGTATCGTCCTGCAGTTGCCGTCTCCGCCCATTGCTGTGACTTCCCCCAGAGTTAGCCACACAGAGTGACAGATCTGGGAAAATATATAGGAGATCATTACTTTCACTTGCAGCCTACCTTATTTTTTGCAGCCTAGCATGCTCCTGACCCCTTCTCTCACTAATACTTATACAACATTCATGAACTCATCTTAAGGTTTCTTTATTATTCAGTCACACTGTCTTGGATCCAAACCATTTCCTGTGGCATTGCAGTCAAACAATTGAGCTATTTACCCTTGCATAGAAAGGTATAATCTAAGCTAGAGAATTCTATTTGGAGCTCACCTTGTACTTTGTGAAGAAATAATCAGCTTTGTGGCTGAGCAGATATATGGAGTGTGTGGCTGCACACTGCATTGATCTGCTGAGTTGCAATGCTAATAATTTTTTTTTTTTGCAAAGTACCAATAGCTTCATTGTGAAGGTGGAAAGAAGGGTGTTACGGCATGGAATGTACAAACTGCGAGACCCTGCTGGTAGCGCCTTTGTCTATTTAGTAGGAAGGGCACGTAACAGCCGGGGGGCAATGGAGGAAGCCCCTTTAGGGCTGGAGCCCGGCGGCAACTGACTCCGTTGTCTCTGGCAGTTCCGCCCCTGGACTAGAGGAATGGTCAAGAACATGGCAACATTTAATGCCAAAAAATGCAAAATCATACACGTCTCAAAAATGCAAAGGCTAACTATAATATTAAGGGCATTATAATGGCAAGAGGAAAGCTATCTAAGTATTACTATTTCAGGTAAGCAATGTAACAAAGCAATAGGAAAGGCAAGTCAGATGCTTGTTTGCATAGGTTAAAGAACCAGTAGCAGAAAAAAGTAATACAGGTTGAGTATCCCATATCAAAATATTCCGAAATACGGAATATTCCGAAATACGGACTTTTTTGAGTGAGACTGAGATAGTGAAACCTTTGTGTTTTGATGGCTCAGTGTACACAAACTTTGTTTAATACTCAAAGTTATTAAAAATATTGTATTAAATGAACTTCAGACTGTGTGTATAAGGTGTATATGAAACATAAATGAATTCTGTGAATGTACACACACTTTGTTTAATGCACAAAGTTATAAAAAATATTGCCTAAAATGACCTTCAGGCTGTGTGTATAAGGTGTATATGAAACATAAATGCCTTCTGTGCTTAGATTTAGGTCCCATCACCATAATATCTCGTTATGGTATGCAATTATTCCAAAATACAGAAAAATCCGATATCCAAAATTCCTCTGGTCCCAAGCATTTTGGATAAGGGATACTCAACCTGTAATGCCACTGTATAGGTCCTTGGTACAGCCACATTTAGAATCCTGTGTTCAGTTCCAGAAGCCATATCTCCAGAAGGCTGTAAATACATTAGGGCAACTAAAATTGTGCATGGCCTACATCACAAAACTTACCTGGAAATACTAAAAAATGTTGATGTGTATAGTTTGGAGAAGGGAAGAGGGAACATACAGTAATAGAAACATTTAAATATATAGGGAGGAATGTAATAGGGTGTGAGAATCAGAAAGTGAGAGATTTTGTGTTTTTTCCTGTTTTTTTTTTTTTTTTTTGTTTGATTGTTTGTTTTTAAAGTGGCAATCCTTTACATGGCAAAACCAGGTTGATATTTGCCATGTAAAGGATTGCCACCGTGGGCATGTGTAGAAGGGGCACTGCTACTGTTGGCATTATGTGTGTAAGCTGCACTGATATGGTGGTTATGTGTATAAAGGGCACTGCGACTGTGGGTATTATTATTATTATTATTATTATTATTACATGCGGTGTAATGACAATAAGATAGTGCTACTGTGTGGCGTATTTTGATTTGGGGTGCTATTGTGTGGCCATGCCCCTTCCTTGTGATACCACACCTTCTTTTTTTAAGGAGCGCACTGTCCCTTTATTAAGTATCGGAGAGAGGGCCCAAATTAATAGTTTGCAGGGAGGCGCCAAACACCCTAGCACTGGCCCTTTGGTAGGGGACAGGATTTGCTTCTGCTTGTGCACATATGTTATGATTGCCAGCCAACAGCACTGGTTTTGCCTATAACACTAACTATAAATATTTTGAATTGGTCCTGGACCACCAATCCAAGGCACCCCTGCAAGTGTCCTGAGGCACCCCAGGGTGCAGTTTGAGAACCACTGGTCTAGTGAGTACCCAGGATAATTATTGTAGCTGGTCTGCGGGTAACAGCTCTCAGATCCACTTCTAGAAAAAATGCAGCAATGTAATTTGAGTGACAAACTGCAGAGATGAACCCTTTCTGTGACTGCTGCACAGGGATCACACAAACTCTATTCATAGGGCTGACTTCACTTAGGGGAGATGTTCTCACCCCGCAAAGAAGTGCGAGTATATACCGCACTTACGGTACCATTGGATTTACAGATATTTTCTTGCAATACACTATGGGGGTCATTCTGAGTTGATTGCTCGCTAGCAGTTTTTAGCAGCCATGCAAACGCATTGTCGCTGCCCACTGGAGAGTGTATATTCACTTTGGAGAAGTGCGAACACTTGAGCAGCAGAGCGCCTGCAAAATCGTTTCAAAATAAGACCAGCACTGTAGTTACACTTCGTGTGCGTTGATTCTAACAACCGAGGGACGGCTTTTGATGTCACACACCCATCCAGCGAATGCCCAGCCACGTCTGCATTTCTTCTGCCACGCCTGCATTTTTCCAAGCACTCCCTGAAAACGGTCAGTTGCCACCCAGAAACGCCCTCTTTCTGTCAATCTCCTTGTGGCCTGTTCTGTGATTGGAATAATCGCTAGAACTAGTGCAAAACCACAATGGACTTTGTACCCGTATGATGCGCATGCACATTACGGAGCATGCGCATGCACAGATTAGCCATTTTTTTTCAACTGATTGCTACGCAGCGAACAACGGCAGCATGCGATCAACTCGGAATGACCCCCTATATACATAGAAACATGGATTTTTACTGCAGGAATTATGGTTAGTTTAGGGGTATCGGTTAGGGTCAACAGAGGTGTAGCTAGGGGTCCAAGCGCCCCTGGCAAAGTAAGGGACTGGCGCCCCCCCCCTTTCGATAAAGCATTGCAGTCCATTGGCGGTTACCATGTTGGAGCCACAGCAACTGACCCCCTCCCCCACACGCTGCCCTACATCATCGGCTGGGATTCACTGTTGGTGTGAAGCCACTGGGAACAGTCTGGTAGCATTAGCAGCAGTCTGTGTCATAGATAGGGAAGGCAGAAGGTTAACTAGCTAATAGCAGTCTGTTGGCAGCAGAGGCTGGGCGGGGGGCTGAGAATGAGCCAACGCTGATCAGTGTTCAGTCTGCTCAGACAAAAATATTTTGTGATCAGGGCTGGTTCTAGACCAAAGGAGCCAATGGCAAAAATTTCCTTTGGCACCCCCCCCCCCCCCCACACACACACACACACACCAAAAAAGAACATATCCCAGTTTAACATAACGCTATGTGGTGCAAGGTGTGGAGCTGGTCACTTGTATCAGACCTCTGACATTTGCCTTTTCACCCATATTGCATACTTTTTCTTGCAGGTTGTGTCTTAATTCAAGAAGTGTTCTAAGTACTTCAGCTTAGTATCTTTACTGACCCCTCTTTACCCCACACTACATAACTGACCCCTCTATACCCTACACTACATCACTGACCTTTCTATAACCATCACTGCATTACTGACCCCTCTAGAGATGTGCACTTGAAATTTTGCGGGTTTTGTGTTTTGGTTTTGGGTTCGGTTCCGCGGCCGTGTTTTGGGTTCGACCGCGTTTTGGCAAAACCTCACCGAATTTTTTTTTTCGGATTCGGGTGTGTTTTGGATTCGGGTGTTTTTTTCAAAAAACACTAAAAAACAGCTTAAATCATAGAATTTGGGGGTCATTTTGATCCCAAAGTATTATTAACCTCAAAAACCATAATTTCTACTCATTTTCAGTCTATTCTGAACGCCTCACACCTCACAATATTATTTTTAGTCCTAAAATTTGCACCGAGGTCGCTGGATGACTAAGCTAAGCGACCCTAGTGGCCGACACAAACACCTGGCCCATCTAGGAGTGGCACTGCAGTGTCACGCAGGATGGCCCTTCCAAAAAACACTCCCCAAACAGCACATGACGCAAAGAAAAAAAGAGGCGCAATGAGGTAGCTGTGTGAGTAAGCTAAGCGACCCTAGCGGCCGACACAAACACCTGGCCCATCTAGGAGTGGCACCGCAGTGTCACGCAGGATGGCCCTTCCAAAAAACACTCCCCAAACAGCACATGACGCAAAGAAAAAAAGAGGCGCAATGAGGTAGCTGTGTGAGTAAGATAAGCGACCCTAGTGGCCAACACAAACACCTGGCCCATCTAGGAGTGGCACTGCAGTGTCACGCAGGATGGCCCTTCCAAAAAACACTCCCCAAACAGCACATGACGCAAAGAAAAAAAGAGGCGCAATGAGGTAGCTGTGTGAGTAAGATAAGCGACCCTAGTGGCCGACACAAACACCTGGCCCATCTAGGAGTGGCACTGCAGTGTCACGCAGGATGGCCCTTCAAAAAAATACTCCCCAAACAGCACATGACGCAAAGAAAAATGAAAGAAAAAAAGAGGTGGAAGATGGAATTGTCCTTGGGCCCTCCCACCCACCCTTATGTTGTACAAACAGGACATGCACACTTTAACCAACCCATCATTTCAGTGACAGGGTCTGCCACACGACTGTGACTGAAATGACGGGTTGGTTTGGACCCCCACCAAAAAAGAAGCAATTAATCTCTCCTTGCACAAACTGGCTCTACAGAGGCAAGATGTCCACCTCATCATCATCCTCCGATATATCACCGTGTACATCCCCCTCCTCACAGATTATCAATTCATCCCCACTGGAATCCACCATCTCAGCTCCCTGTGTACTTTGTGGAGGCAATTGCTGCTGGTCAATGTCTCCACGGAGGAATTGATTATAATTCATTTTAATGAACATCATCTTCTCCACATTTTCTGGAAGTAACCTCGTACGCCGATTGCTGACAAGGTGAGCGGCGGCACTAAACACTCTTTCGGAGTACACACTTGTGGGAGGGCAACTTAGGTAGAATAAAGCCAGTTTGTGCAAGGGCCTCCAAATTGCCTCTTTTTCCTGCCAGTATAAGTACGGACTGTCTGACGTGCCTACTTGGATGCGGTCACTCATATAATCCTCCACCATTCTTTCAATGGGGAGAGAATCATATGCAGTGCCAGTAGACGACATGTCCGACTCCGTAATCGTTGTCAGGTCCTTCAGTCCGGACCAGATGTCAGCATCAGCAGTCGCTCCAGACTGCCCTGCATCACCGCCAGCGGGTGGGCTCGGAATTCTTAGCCTTTTCCTCGCACCCCCAGTTGCGGGAGAATGTGAAGGAGGAGATGTTGACAGGTCGCGTTCCGCTTGACTTGACAATTTTCTCACCAGCAGGTCTTTGAACCCCAGCAGACTTGTGTGTGCCGGAAAGAGAGATCCAAGGTAGGTTTTAAATCTAGGATCGAGCACGGTGGCCAAAATGTAGTGCTCTGATTTCAACGGATTGACCACCCATGAATCCTTGTTAAGCGAATTAAGGGCTCCATCCACAAGTCCCACATGCCTAGCGGAATCGCTCTGTGTTAGCTCCTCCTTCAATGTCTCCAGCTTCTTCTGCAAAAGCCTGATGAGGGGAATGACCTGACTCAGGCTGGCAGTGTCTGAACTGACTTCACGTGTGGCAAGTTCAAAGGGCAGCAGAACCTTGCACAACGTTGAAATCATTCTCCACTGCGCTTGAGACAGGTGCATTCCACCTCCTATATCGTGCTCAATTGTATAGGCTTGAATGGCCTTTTGCTGCTCCTCCAACCTCTGAAGCATATATAGGGTTGAATTCCACCTCGTTACCACTTCTTGCTTCAGATGATGACAGGGCAGGTTCAGGCATTTTTGGTGTTGCTCCAGTCTTCTGTACGTGGTGCCTGTACGCCGAAAGTGTCCCGCAATTCTTCTGGCCACCGACAGCATCTCTTGCACGCCCCTCTCGTTTTTTAAATAATTCTGCACCACCAAATTCAAGGTATGTGCAAAACATGGGACGTGCTGGAATTTGCCCATATTTAATGCACACACAATATTGCTGGCGTTGTCCGATGCCACAAATCCACAGGAGAGTCCAATTGGGGTAAGCCCTTCCGCGATGATCTTCCTCAGTTGCCGTAAGAGGTTTTCAGCTGTGTGCGTATTCTGGAAACCGGTGATACAAAGCGTAGCCTGCCTAGGAAAGAGTTGGCGTTTGCGAGATGCTGCTACTGGTGCCGCCGCTGCTGTTCTTGCGGCGGGAGTCCATACATCTACCCAGTGGGCTGTCACAGTCATATAGTCCTGACCCTGCCCTGCTCCACTTGTCCACATGTACGTGGTTAAGTGGACATTGGGTACAACTGCATTTTTTAGGACACTGGTGAGTCTTTTTCGGACGTCCGTGTACATTCTCGGTATCGCCTGCCTAGAGAAGTGGAACCTAGATGGTATTTGGTAACGGGGGCACACTACCTCAAGAAATTGTCTAGTTCCCTGTGAACTAACGGCGGATACCGGACGCACGTCTAACACCAACATAGTTGTCAAGGCCTCAGTTATCCGCTTTTCAACAGGATGACTGCTGTGATATTTCATCTTCCTCGCAAAGGACTGTTGGACAGTCAATTGCTTGGTGGAAGTAGTAAAAGTGGGCTTACGACTTCCCCTCTGGGATGACCATCGACTCCCAGCAGCAACAACAGCAGCGCCAGCAGCAGTAGGCGTTACACGCAAGGATGCATCGGAGGAATCCCAGGCAGGAGAGGACTCGTCAGAATTGCCAGTGACATGGCCTGCAGGACTATTGGCATTCCTGGGGAAGGAGGAAATTGACACTGAGGGAGTTGGTGGGGTGGTTTGCGTGAGCTTGGTTACAAGAGGAAGGGATTTACTGGTCAGTGGACTGCTTCCGCTGTCGCCCAAAGTTTTTGAACTTGTCACTGACTTATTATGAATGCGCTGCAGGTGACGTATAAGGGAGGATGTTCCGAGGTGGTTAACGTCCTTACCCCTACTTATTACAGCTTGACAAAGGCAACACACGGCTTGACACCTGTTGTCCGCATTTCTGTTGAAATACTTCCACACCGAAGAGCTGATTTTTTTGGTATTTTCACCAGGCATGTCAATGGCCATATTCCTCCCACGGACAACAGGTGTCTCCCCGGGTGCCTGACTTAAACAAACCACCTCACCATCAGAATCCTCCTGGTCAATTTCCTCCCCAGCGCCAGCAACACCCATATCCTCCTCATCCTGGTGTACTTCAACACTGACATCTTCAATCTGACTATCAGGAACTGGACTGCGGGTGCTCCTTCCAGCACTTGCAGGGGGCGTGCAAATAGTGGAAGGCGCATGCTCTTCACGTCCAGTGTTGGGAAGGTCAGGCATCGCAACCGACACAATTGGACTCTCCTTGTGGATTTGGGATTTCGAAGAACGCACAGTTCTTTGCTGTGCTTTTGCCAGCTTGAGTCTTTTCATTTTTCTAGCGAGAGGCTGAGTGCTTCCATCCTCATGTGAAGCTGAACCACTAGCCATGAACATAGGCCAGGGCCTCAGCCGTTCCTTGCCACTCCGTGTGGTAAATGGCATATTGGCAAGTTTACGCTTCTCCTCCGACAATTTTATTTTAGATTTTTGAGTCCTTTTTTTACTGATATTTGGTGTTTTGGATTTTACATGCTCTGTACTATGACATTGGGCATCGGCCTTGGCAGACAACGTTGCTGGCATTTCATCGTCTCGGCCATGACTAGTGGCAGCAGCTTCAGCACGAGGTGGAAGTCGATCTTGATCTTTCCCTATTTTTGGAACCTCAACATTTTTGTTCTCCATATTTTAATAGGCACAACTAAAAGGCACCTCAGGTAAACAATGGAGATGGATGGATACTAGTATACTTATGGATGACGAGCGACTGCCGACACAGAGGTAGCTACAGCCGTGGACTACCGTACTGTGTCTGCTGCTAATATAGACTGGATGATAATGAGATAAAATTAAAATATATATATATATATATATATATATATATATCACACTAGTACTGCAGCCGGACAGGTATATATTATGTAATGACGGACCTGCTGGACACTGTCTGTCAGCACTGCAGACTCCTAAAGTAAGCTACTAGTATCAAGAAGATAGAAAAAAAAAACCACGGGTAGGTGGTATACAATTATGGATGGACGAGCGACTGCCGACACAGAAGTAACTACAGCCGTGGACTACCGTACTGTGTCTGCTGCTAATATAGACTGGATGATAATGAGATAAAATTAAAATATATATATATTATATATCACACTAGTACTGCAGCCGGACAGGTATATATTATGTAATGACGGACCTGCTGGACACTGTCTGTCAGACTCAGCACTGCAGACTCCTAAAGTAAGCTACTAGTATCAAGAAGATAGAAAAAAAAAAAACACGGGTAGGTGGTATACAATTATGGATGGACGAGCGACTGCCGACACAGAGGTAGCTACAGCCGTGGACTACCGTACTGTGTCTGCTGCTAATATAGACTGGATGATAATGAGATAAAATTAATATATATATATATATATATATATATATATCACACTAGTACTGCAGCCGGACAGGTATATATTATGTAATGACGGACCTGCTGGACACTGTCTGCAGAATGCGTTTATAAAAACACCACACGACGAGTGTTTAACTTTTTCAGGCAGACAATCACAATATACTGGTTGTCAGCAGACAATCACAATACTGGTGGTCAGTGTTCACTGGTCAGTCACACTGGCAGTTGCACTCTGGCAGCAAAAGTGTGCACTGTACTTAAAATATGTACTCCTGCTATAACTGCTCCCCAGTCTCCCCCACAATTAAGCTGTGTGAGCAGTGAGCACTCAGCACAGTCAGATAATGATATACAGTATTACATATAATGCAGCACACTGGGCTGAGCACAGATATGGTATGTGACTGTGTCACACTGTGTATCGTTTTTTTTCAGGCAGAGAACGGATTAATTAAACTGGTGGTCACTGGTCACACTATCAGCAGCAAGTAGTACTCCTCCTAATAATATGCTCCCCAAAATTTGTGTCTCTCTCTAGTACTCTAGTCTAAACGGAGAGGACGCCAGCCACGTCCTCTCCCTATCAATCTCAATGCACGTGTGAAAATGGCGGCGACGCGCGGCTCCTTATATAGAATCCGAGTCTCGCGATAGAATACGAGCCTCGCGAGAATCCGACAGCGGGATGATGACGTTCGGGCGCGCTCGGGTTAACCGAGCAAGGCGGGAAGATCCGAGTCGCTCGGCCCCGTGTAAAAAAACCTGAAGTTCGGGCGGGTTCGGATTCCGAGGAACCGAACCCGCTCATCTCTACCCTCTATACAGTACACTGACCTCTATATACCTGCTAGTACATCCCTGATGCCTATATTCCCTAAGCTAAATCCCTGACGCCTCTATTCCCTACGCTACATCCCTGACGCCTCTATTCCCTATGCTACATCCCTGACGCCTCTATACCCTACGCTACATCCCTGATGCCTCTATTCCCTATGCTACATTCCTGATGCCTCTATAACCTACGCTACATCCCTGACGCCTCTATACCCTACGCTACATCCCTGACGCCTCTATACAGTACAATGCATTACTGATCCCTCTAGACCATACATCCTCATTACATCAGAGAGATAGTGAAACACTGGAAAAAATAAGGATAAAGTGGACTACAGAAACTGATGCTCTAAACAAAGGAGAGAGAGAGAGAGAGAGAGAAAAGCACAAGGGAAAGTGGGCAATCGGAACACCATAGAGAGAGGAGAGATAGAAATGCCTGAAAAAGTAAAGGGGGTTGGGTATGGCATCCGGCGCTCGGGATTCCAGCAGTCACATGATACCTAATCCTAATCCTAACCCTCTGGGGGGGGGTGGCGGATAGGGCTAACCCTCAGGGGGTGGCAGCTAGGACTAACCCCCCCCCCTCCTAGTGCCTTCCCTAACACCCCCTCCCCCGGTCCTAACCCTCCCTCCAATACTCACCTTCGGGATGTTGGCTGTCTGTGTGCCGGCACCAGTCTCCCAAGTGGTGTCAGGATTCCAACATCAGTCAAATGACCGCCGGTATACCGTCTGCCGGGATGGTAAATGTATCCTGAGGACAGGTAGTGAGTGTGGAGGGATAGGTGGTTCAGTAAAATGTAACAGCTCAAACTGCGATCATTCACTGATAAATTGATTTATAGCTCTCCCTTTTTAACCATTGCAGTCATAAAAGCAATGTTTTTTAAACTTTTAAATAAAGCTTGTTAGCATCCCCAGCACACTGTATATGCTGGGAGATGTATTTCTCAATATGAAAACATTTAATTACTGTATGAACTCTAATTCCCCAACTGAAACCTCTCACAAACACACACTCCTAAATCTAGTACACACACACACATTTCCCCAGTACTGACAACTCTCATCACTTCCACACACTGACAACTCCCTCCTGCTCCTCTCCCCACTGACACTGACAGCTCCCTCACAGTCACACACATCCTCCACCCCCCCACACACACACTGATAGCACACATGCACAAATCCCCCCCTCCTCGACACTAACTGTCACGGACTGCTTGGGCAGCAGGGGGCAGGCTCTGACTTGAAGTGCTGAAATTCAACAGCTCTCTCGAACTTGCAAGGCATGGCTGTGCAGCTGTCTCCAGCCATCTCCTTGCCCACTGTGTAATTTGTGGCGTTCTCTGATGTTCCCCGCTCTGCCTCTACAACCGGCACATAATGTACAGCAGTGGTGACTCCTGAGTATGGGCCTGGAGAACTCCGCCTACCGGGGGGTAGGGATTAATAATTTCAAAGGGGCAGAGCTAGGAGTGAAGCAGTGGACAGCAGTTGAGGGGCGTTTCAAACTGTAACAGGGTTGGGACAATTTCAGTATCCTTCCCTCACCGTCTAATTGGTCAGTCCCACGCTGATTGCCATAGCGCCCTTTCGAGACTGCAGAACTCTATCCCTTAGCCACGGTTGGCACAGCTGGATGGTGCCCCTGGCAAGTGCCATCCTGGCCAAGGGGTAGATACACCCCTGAGGGTCAGGGCCAGCAACAGAAATCTCGGGGCCCAGTACACTGATATCTCTGGGGCCCCCTCAACCCCCCCTTAACTTGGCAGAGAGATCTTTAAAAAAAAATGGAGCCTTTGACTCGGACCGTCAGTGAGGCCGGCAGGTGGTTTTCATACTGGGCTATCCAGCTCTTCGGTGGCGGTGGCAGGGACATTCAGAAAAGGGCCAGCACAGCAACATGCATAATAATGGCAATACAGTATGGACCACAGGGACTGGACAAAGTGATGGGGTAAAAGGAGGGGGGAGGGTTTAGTTGGCCTGTTAATTGTTTTCCTGCTTAAATTGAGCAGTTGGTGGATACACTTTAAAAAGCAATATTGGCACTGTGGCCCCATTATTTCTGTTCTTAATATTTGGAGCCCTGAACAAGTGTCCCCTTTGTCCCCCCTGTCACCGGGCCTGTTCAGGCGTTACCTATGGAGAAGCTGCGACATGACATCCTAGGACACGATACTGCACCATGCATCACCATTATATTTCAGTGTGCCTTGTCAATATTTAAATCTTGTTCTGTGTGACGTGAGTTGTAAATGGTTGAAAGTCTCTGTGCTACAGTATCGTCACCATGTAGTTATAACAACACCGCAAAACCACCAAAAGACGTGTTTTGGTAGAGGGACTGCTGGAGGGGCCCATTGGGGCCCCCAGTTTGCTACCCCACCCCGGTATACCTGTGCTGTAGCCAGTGGAAGGGGCACTATCTTCCCGGTGATCTCTTCGGGAAGATGGTGCCGCACATAGAAAGCAAAGACTCTGGCTGCACTCTCCTGCCCTCGCTCTAAGCAAGGTGATCGGGCCACAAAAGGACCCCTGTCGGACCCCGGCCTGTGGGCCACAAAAGGATGCATTGGGGGCGGCATGCGGCCCATGGGTTTGACACCCCTGCCCTAGAGTATCACAATTTGTTTCACGGCACCCCTAGGCCAAAGTTTTTTTTTATTGAGAAATTCAGAAAAAAATATAAAATTAAGTAAATTGTGTTTATAGCATGTCATCCTCAGGTTCAGTCATGTTGTGAGGGAATGGTTTTGCCAATTTAATAAAGTATAAATAATTTTAATTGGTCCTGGACCACCAAACTATGCTACCAGTGCAAGAACCCCAGTTTGGAAACTACTGCCATAAAATAAACCGTTTTTGGTTTTTTTAAACTACATGTAATACACCTTAGATCTCAGTTCCTAAAAGGTTTTTAACCTTTGCATACAGTAAACTACACATATTTAAAAATCCTACACCGGGCACAAGTGCTCACGGGCCAATTTCATGGCAGTCTCGGATAGGAGGGCATTGTGGATTCACCAAGGGAATGCTGATGCTGACTCCAAGAAGAAAGGGAGTCTCTTCCCTATGAAGGTGAAGCCTTGTTTGGCGACGGCCTAGTTAATTTGATCTCGGCAGCTCCCGCAGGTAAGTCATCCTTCTTGCCCTATGTTCCCTCTCAACGGATGAAGACGCATCATTATCTGACGCAGTCATTTCGGCCCAATAGATATGCAAGAAGTTAAGATTCCCCTTTCTTTGCAGGTAGAGGAAGGAAAAGAGGGAAGATGTCTGTAGCCTCTTCAAGATCGCAGGAGCAGAGATCGTCCTCTGCTTTTGCCAAATCCACTGCATGACGCTGGGGCTCTCTTGCAGGAGCCCGCACCAGTGGGGGGCACGTCTAAAACTCTTCAGTCAGTTCTGGATTCATTCGGACCTGGACTCGTGGGCTTTACAAATAGTGTCCCAAGGGTACAAACTGCGGTTTCAAGACGTTCCCCCTCACCGATTGTTCAAATCAGCCTTAGTCAGCAGGGAGAAGGTTTTTATTCAAGCCTCTTCGTGGTCCCGAAGCCAGACGGCTCAGTCAGACCAATCTTAAATCTGAAATCCCTTAATTTCTACCTAAAGAAATTCAATTTCAAGATGGAATCTCTCAGGGTAGTGATCTCCAGTCCGGGGGATAAAGGAGATTTCATGGTTTTGGTAGACATAAAGGATGCCTACTTATATGTTCCCATTTAGCCACTGCATCAAGCTACCTGAGGTTTGCAATTCAGGATTGTCATTACCAATTTCAGACGTTGCCGTTTGGTCTGTCCACGGCTCCGAGGATTTTCACCAGGGTGATGGCGGAAATGATGGTTCTCCTTCGCAAGCAAGGAGTCACAATTATCCCGTACTTGGATGATCTCCTGATAAAGGCGAGATCCAGGGACCAGTTGGTGCAAAACATCTACTCTCCCTGACAGTTCTTCAACAACATGGTTGGCTCCTAAACTTGCCAAAATCGCAGTTGGTCCCAATGACGCGGATGTTGTTTTTGGGAGTGATACTGGACACAGAAGAGGTTTTCTTCTAGTGGAAAGGCTCTGGAGATCCAGAGTCTGGTCAAACAAATTCTGAAACCAGCAAGAGTGTTAATCCATCAATGCATTCAGTTGCTGGGGAAGATGGTTGCGGCCTACGAGGCCATTCAGTTTGGCAGGTTCCATGCCAGAGTGTTCCAGTGGGACCTGTTGGACAAGTGGTCCGGATCCCACCTACACATGCACCGGAGGATAATCCTGTCTTCCAAGACCAGAATCTCACTCCATTGGTGGCTGCACAGTTCTCACCACCTAGAGGGGCGATGGTTCGGGATCCAGGACGGGATCCTAGGGACCACGGATGCAACCCTCTGAGGCTGGAGAGCAGTCACACAGGGGGAAAACATCCAAGGAAGATGGTCAAGTCTTCCTTGGATGTTTTCATCTCCACATAAATGTTCTGGAGTTAAGGGCCATTTAATAACTGCAGACACAGTACGCACTGGGACGGGTGCCCAGCATCCTCTACGGACTAAGAGAAAAGGATTTACCGGTAGGTATTAAAATCCTATTTTCTCTAACGTCCTAGAGGATGCTGGGGACTCCGTAAGGACCATGGGCATAGACGGGCTCCGCAGGAGACATGGGCACTTTAAGAAAGACTTTAGTTCTGGGTGTGCACTGGCTCCTCCCTCTATGCCCCTCCTCCAGACCTCAGTTTGATACTGTACCCAGTGGAGACTGGGTGCTTTTCAGGAGCTCTCCTGAGCTTTCTGACAGAAAGTATTTTGTTAGGTTTTTAATTTTCAGGGAGCACTGCTGGCAACAGACTCCCTCATCGAGGGACTGAGGGGAGAGAAGCAGCCCTACTCTCTGAGTTGCAAGTAGAGATGAGCGCCGGAAATTTTTCGGGTTTTGTGTTTTGGTTTTGGGTTCGGTTCCGCGGCCGTGTTTTGGGTTCGACCGCGTTTTGGCAAAACCTCACCGAATTTTTTTTGTCGGATTCGGGTGTGTTTTGGATTCGGGTGTTTTTTTCAAAAAACCCTAAAAAACAGCTTAAATCATAGAATTTGGGGGTAATTTTGATCCCAAAGTATTATTAACCTCAAAAAACATAATTTACACTCATTTTCAGCCTATTCTGAACACATCACACCTCACAATATTATTTTTAGTCCTAAAATTTGCACCGAGGTCGCTGTGTGAGTAAGATAAGCGACCCTAGTGTCCGACACAAACACCGGGCCCATCTAGGAGTGGCACTGCAGTGTCACGCAGGATGGCCCTTCCAAAAAACCCTCCCCAAACAGCACATGACGCAAAGAAAAAAAGAGGCGCAATGAGGTAGCTGACTGTGTGAGTAAGATTAGCGACCCTAGTGGCCGACACAAACACCGGGCACATCTAGGAGTGGCACTGCAGTGTCACGCAGGATGTCCCTTCCAAAAAACCCTCCCCAAACAGCACATGACGCAAAGAAAAAAAGAGGCGCAATGAGGTAGCTGACTGTGTGAGTAAGATTAGCGACCCTAGTGGCCGACACAAACACCGGGCCCATCTAGGAGTGGCACTGCAGTGTCACGCAGGATGTCCCTTCCAAAAAACCCTCCCCAATCAGCACATGATGCAAAGAAAAAGAAAAGAAAAAAGAGGTGCAAGATGGAATTATCCTTGGGCCCTCCCACCCACCCTTATGTTGTATAAACAAAACAGGACATGCACACTTTAACCAACCCATCATTTCAGTGACAGGGTCTGCCACACGACTGTGACTGATATGACGGGTTGGTTTGGACCCCCCCCAAAAAAGAAGCAATTAATCTCTCCTTGCACAAACTGGCTCTACAGAGGCAAGATGTCCACCTCATCTTCACCCTCCGATATATCACCGTGTACATCCCCCTCCTCACAGATTATCAATTCGTCCCCACTGGAATCCACCATCTCAGCTCCCTGTGTACTTTGTGGAGGCAATTGCTGCTGGTCAATGTCTCCGCGGAGGAATTGATTATAATTCATTTTAATGAACATCATCTTCTCCACATTTTCTGGATGTAACCTCGTACGCCGATTGCTGACAAGGTGAGCGGCGGCACTAAACACTCTTTCGGAGTACACACTTGTGGGAGGGCAATTTAGGTAGAATAAAGCCAGTTTGTGCAAGGGCCTCCAAATTGCCTCTTTTTCCTGCCAGTATAAGTACGGACTGTGTGACGTGCCTACTTGGATGCGGTCACTCATATAATCCTCCACCATTCTATCAATGTTGAGAGAATCATATGCAGTGACAGTAGACGACATGTCCGTAATCGTTGTCAGGTCCTTCAGTCCGGACCAGATGTCAGCATCAGCAGTCGCTCCAGACTGCCCTGCATCACCGCCAGCGGGTGGGCTCGGAATTCTGAGCCTTTTCCTCGCACCCCCAGTTGCGGGAGAATGTGAAGGAGGAGATGTTGACAGGTCGCGTTCCGCTTGACTTGACAATTTTGTCACCAGCAGGTCTTTCAACCCCAGCAGACCTGTGTCTGCCGGAAAGAGAGATCCAAGGTAGGCTTTAAATCTAGGATCGAGCACGGTGGCCAAAATGTAGTGCTCTGATTTCAACAGATTGACCACCCGTGAATCCTTGTTAAGCGAATTAAGGGCTGCATCCACAAGTCCCACATGCCTAGCGGAATCGCTCCGTGTTAGCTCCTTCTTCAATGCCTCCAGCTTCTTCTGCAAAAGCCTGATGAGGGGAATGACCTGACTCAGGCTGGCAGTGTCTGAACTGACTTCACGTGTGGCAAGTTCAAAGGGCATCAGAACCTTGCACAACGTTGAAATCATTCTCCACTGCACTTGAGACAGGTGCATTCCATCTCCTATATCGTGCTCAATTGTATAGGCTTGAATGGCCTTTTGCTGCTCCTCCAACCTCTGAAGCATATAGAGGGTTGAATTCCACCTCGTTACCACTTCTTGCTTCAGATGATGGCAGGGCAGGTTCAGTAGTTTTTGGTGGTGCTCCAGTCTTCTGTACGTGGTGCCTGTACGCCGAAAGTGTCCCGCAATTTTTCTGGCCACCGACAGCATCTCTTGCACGCCCCTGTCGTTTTTTAAAAAATTCTGCACCACCAAATTCAAGGTATGTGCAAAACATGGGACGTGCTGGAATTTGCCCATATTTAATGCACACACAATATTGCTGGCGTTGTCCGATGCCACAAATCCACAGGAGAGTCCAATTGGGGTAAGCCATTCCGCGATGATCTTCCTCAGTTGCCGTAAGAGGTTTTCAGCTGTGTGCGTATTCTGGAAAGCGGTGATACAAAGCGTAGCCTGCCTAGGAAAGAGTTGGCGTTTGCGAGATGCTGCTACTGGTGCCGCCGCTGCTGTTCTTGCGGCGGGAGTCCATACATCTACCCAGTGGGCTGTCACAGTCATATAGTCCTGACCCTGCCCTGCTCCACTTGTCCACATGTCCGTGGTTAAGTGGACATTGGGTACAACTGCATTTTTTAGGACACTGGTGAGTCTTTTTCTGACGTCCGTGTACATTCTCGGTATCGCCTGCCTAGAGAAGTGGAACCTAGATGGTATTTGGTAACGGGGGCACACTGCCTCAATAAATTGTCTAGTTCCCTGTGAACTAACGGCGGATACCGGACGCACGTCTAACACCAACATAGTTGTCAAGGACTCAGTTATCCGCTTTGCAGTAGGATGACTGCTGTGATATTTCATCTTCCTCGCAAAGGACTGTTGAACAGTCAATTGCTTACTGGAAGTAGTACAAGTGGGCTTACGACTTCCCCTCTGGGATGACCATCGACTCCCAGCGGCAACAACAGCAGCGCCAGCAGCAGTAGGCGTTACACGCAAGGATGCATCGGAGGAATCCCAGGCAGGAAAGGACTCGTCAGACTTGCCAGTGACATGGCCTGCAGGACTATTGGCATTCCTGGGGAAGGAGGAAATTGACACTGAGGGAGTTGGTGGGGTGGTTTGCGTGAGCTTGGTTACAAGAGGAAGGGATTTACTGGTCAGTGGACTGCTTCCGCTGTCACCCAAAGTTTTTGATCTTGTCACTGACTTATTATGAATGCGCTGCAGGTGACGTATAAGGGAGGATGTTCCGAGGTGGTTAACGTCCTTACCCCTACTTATTACAGCTTGACAAAGGGAACACACGGCTTGACACCTGTTGTCCGCATTTCTGGTGAAATACCTCCACACCGAAGAGCTGATTTTTTTGGTATTTTCACCTGGCATGTCAACGGCCATATTCCTCCCACGGACAACAGGTGTCTCCCCGGGTGCCTGACTTAAACAAACCACCTCACCATCAGAATCCTCCTGGTCAATTTCCTCCCCAGCGCCAGCAACACCCATATCCTCCTCATCCTGGTGTACTTCAACACTGACATCTTCAATCTGACTATCAGGAACTGGACTGCGGGTGCTCCTTCCAGCACTTGCAGGGGGCATGCAAATAGTGGAAGGCGCATGCTCTTCACGTCCAGTGTTGGGAAGGTCAGGCATCGCAAACGACACAATTGGACTCTCCTTGTGGATTTGGGATTTCAAAGAACGCACAGTTCTTTGCGGTGCTTTTGCCAGCTTGAGTCTTTTCAGTTTTCTAGCGAGAGGCTGAGTGCTTCCATCCTCATGTGAAGCTGAACCACTAGCCATGAACATAGGCCAGGGCCTCAGCCGTTCCTTGCCACTCCGTGTGGTAAATGGCATATTGGCAAGTTTACGCTTCTCCTCCGACAATTTTATTTTAGGTTTTGGAGTCCTTTTTTTTCTGATATTTGGTGTTTTGGATTTGACATGCTCTGTACTATGACATTGGGCATCGGCCTTGGCAGACGACGTTGCTGGCATTTCATCGTCTCGGCCATGACTAGTGGCAGCAGCTTCAGCACGAGGTGGAAGTGGATCTTGATCTTTCCCTAATTTTGGAACCTCAACTTTTTTGTTCTCCATATTTTATAGGCAGAACTAAAAGGCACCTCAGGTAAACAATGGAGATGGATGGATTGGATACTAGTATACAATTATGGACGGACTGCCACGGTTAGGTGGTATAAAAAAACCACGGTTAGGTGGTATATATTATAATAATAATACAATTATGGATGGACGGACTGCCTGCCGACTGCCGACACAGAGGTAGCCACAGCCGTGAACTACCGCACTGTACACTGGTTGATAAAGAGATAGTAGTATACTCGTAACAACTAGTATGACACTATGACGACGGTATAAAGAATGGAAAAAAAACCACGGTTAGGTGGTATATATTATAATAATAATACAATTATGGATGGACGGACTGCCTGCCGACTGCCGACACAGAGGTAGCCACAGCCGTGAACTACCGCACTGTACACTGGTTGATAAAGAGATAGTAGTATACTCGTAACAACTAGTATGACACTATGACGACGGTATAAAGAATGAAAAAAAAACCACGGTTAGGTGGTATATATTATAATAATAATACAATTATGGATGGACGGACTGCCTGCCGACTGCCGACACAGAGGTAGCCACAGCCGTGAACTACCGCACTGTACACTGGTTGATAAAGAGATAGTAGTATACTCGTAACAACTAGTATGACACTATGACGACGGTATAAAGAATGGAAAAAAAACCACGGTTAGGTGGTATATATTATAATAATAATACAATTATGGATGGACGGACTGCCTGCCGACTGCCGACACAGAGGTAGCCACAGCCGTGAACTACCGCACTGTACACTGGTTGATAAAGAGATAGTAGTATACTCGTAACAATTAGGATGACACTATGACGGTATAAAGAATGAAAAAAAAACCACGGTTAGGTGGTAGGTATATAATAATAAATAATACAATTCTGGTCGGACGGACTGCCTGCCGTGTGCCGACACAGAGGTAGCCACAGCCGTGAACTACCGCACTGTACACTGGTTGATAAAGAGATAGTAGTATACTCGTAACAACTAGTATGACACTATGACGACGGTATAAAGAATGGAAAAAAAACCACGGTTAGGTGGTATATATTATAATAATAATACAATTATGGATGGACGGACTGCCTGCCGACTGCCGACACAGAGGTAGCCACAGCCGTGAACTACCGCACTGTACACTGGTTGATAAAGAGATAGTAGTATACTCGTAACAATTAGGATGACACTATGACGGTATAAAGAATGAAAAAAAAAACCACGGTTAGGTGGTAGGTATATAATAATAAATAATACAATTCTGGTCGGACGGACTGCCTGCCGTGTGCCGACACAGAGGTAGCCACAGCCGTGAACTACCGCACTGTACACTGGTTGATAAAGAGATAGTAGTATACTCGTAACAATTAGGATGACACTATGACGGTATAAAGAATGAAAAAAAAACCACGGTTAGGTGGTAGGTATATAATAATAAATAATACAATTCTGGTCGGACGGACTGCCTGCCGTGTGCCGACACAGAGGTAGCCACAGCCGTGAACTACCGCACTGTACACTGGTTGATAAAGAGATAGTAGTATACTCGTAACAATTAGGATGACACTATGACGGTATAAAGAATGAAAAAAAAACCACGGTTAGGTGGTAGGTATATAATAATAAATAATACAATTCTGGTCGGACGGACTGCCTGCCGTGTGCCGACACAGAGGTAGCCACAGCCGTGAACTACCGCACTGTACACTGGTTGATAAAGAGAGAGTAGTATACTCGTAACAATTAGGATGACACTATGACGGTATAAAGAATGAAAAAAAAAACCACGGTTAGGTGGTAGGTATATAATAATAAATAATACAATTCTGGTCGGACGGACTGCCTGCCGTGTGCCGACACAGAGGTAGCCACAGCCGTGAACTACCGCACTGTACACTGGTTGATAAAGAGATAGTAGTATACTCGTAACAATTAGGATGACACTATGACGGTATAAAGAATGAAAAAAAAAACCACGGTTAGGTGGTAGGTATATAATAATAAATAATACAATTCTGGTCGGACGGACTGCCTGCCGTGTGCCGACACAGAGGTAGCCACAGCCGTGAACTACCGCACTGTACACTGGTTGATAAAGAGATAGTAGTATACTCGTAACAATTAGGATGACACTATGACGGTATAAAGAATGAAAAAAAAACCACGGTTAGGTGGTAGGTATATAATAATAAATAATACAATTCTGGTCGGACGGACTGCCTGCCGTGTGCCGACACAGAGGTAGCCACAGCCGTGAACTACCGCACTGTACTGTGTCTGCTGCTAATATAGACTGGTTGATATTTAAAGAGATATTAGTAGTATACAACAATACTATACTGGTGGTCAGGCACTGGTCACCACTCCTGCAGCAAAAGTGTGCACTGTTAATTAATATAATTGTACTCCTGGCTCCTGCTAACAACCTGCAGTGCTCCCCAGTCTCCCCCACAATTAATTATAAGCTTTTAATTTATACATTGATGACTGTGCAGCACACTGGGCTGAGCTGAGTGCACACAGACTGAGTCACACTGTGTGACTGACTGTGCTGTGTATCGTTTTTTTTTTCAGGCAGAGAACGGATATAGCAGAGAGAAGTGAACGGATATATTATATTAAATAAAAGTTAACTAGCAACTGCACTGGTCACTGACTGTGGTAAACTAACTCTGTCTGCGACTCTGCACAATCTCTCTCTCTCTATCTAATCTATCTCTATTCTAATGGAGAGGACGCCAGACACGTCCTCTCCCTATCAATCTCAATGCACGAGTGAAAATGGCGGCGACGCGCGGCTCCTTATATAGAATCCGAGTCTCGCGATAGAATCCGAGCCTCGCAAGAATCCGACAGCGTCATGATGACGTTCGGGCGCGCTCGGGTTAACCGAGCAAGGCGGGAAGATCCGAGTCGCTCGGACCCGTGAAAAAAAACATGAAGTTCGGGCGGGTTCGGATTCCGAGGAACCGAACCCGCTCATCTCTAGTTGCAAGGTCCTGCTTCTTAGGCTACTGGACACCATTAGCTCCAGTGGGATTGGTACGCAGGATCTCACCCTCGCCGTCCGTCCCAGAGCCGCGCCGCCGTCCCCCTCGCAGAGCCGGAAGATAGAAGCCGGGTGAGTATGAGAAGAAAAGAAGACTTCAGAGGCGGCAGAAGACTTCATGATCTTCACTGAGGTAACGCACAGCACTGCAGCTGTGCGCCTTTGCTCCCATACACCTCACATACTCCGGTCACTGTAAGGGTGCAGGGCGCAGGGGGGGCGCCCTGGGCAGCAATATAAACCTCTTTCGCAAAAATATAACCTATATACAGCTGGGCACTTTATATATGTATAAGCCCCCACCAATTTTACAGTTTAAGCGGGACAGAAGCCCGCCTCCGAGGGGGCGGGGCTTCTCCCTCAGCACTCACCAGCGCCGTTTTTTCTCCACAGCACCGCTGAGAGGAAGCTCCCCGGACTCTACCCTGCTTATACCACGTTAGACAAGAGGGTTGAAAAGAGGGGGGGGGCACATAATTTGCAAATTACATACAGCAGCACTACTGGGCAAACATTAAGTTACTGTTTTATTCCTGGGTTATATAGCGCTGGGGGGTGTGCTGGCATACTCTCTCTCTGTCTCTCCAAAGGGCCTTGTGGGGAAACTGTCTTCAGAAAAAGCATTCCCTGTGTGTGAAGTGTGTCGGTACACGTGTGTCGACATGTCTGAGGAAGAAGGCTATATTAGAGAGGAGCGGGAGCAAATGAATGTGGTGTCTCCGCCGACAGCTGATTGGATGGATATGTGGAATGTTTTAAATGCTAGTGTAAACTCATTGCACAAAAGATTAGACAAGGCAGAAGCTTTGGGACAGTCAGGGTTTCAACCCATGCCTGATCCTATGTTGCAGGGACTGTCAGGGTCTCATAAGCGCCCACTATCCCAGATTGTTGACACAGATACCGACACGGATTCTGACTCCAGTGTCGATTACGATGATGCAAAGTTACAGCCAAAATTGGCAAAATCCATTCGATTTATGATTATGGCAATAAAAGATGTTTTGCACATCACAGAGGAACCCCCTGTCGCTGACAAGAGGGTACATATGTACAAGGGAAAGAAGCCTGAGGTAACCTTTCCCCCCTCACACGAGCTGAACGAGTTATGTGAAAAAGCTTGGGAATCTCCAGATAAAAGACTGCAGATTTCCAAAAGGATTCTTATGGCGTATCCTTTCCCATCAACGGATAGGTTACGATGGGAATCCTCCCCTAGGGTGGACAAAGCATTAACACGCTTATCCAAGAAGGTAGCCCTCCCGTCCCAGGATACGGCTACCCTCAAAGAGTGTGCTGACCGCAAACAGGAGATTACCCTGAAGTCCATTTATACACATTCAGGTACCTTACTCAGACCGGCAATTGCGTCGGCCTGGGTGTGTAGTGCTGTAGCGGCATGGACAAATACCTTATCTGAGGGGATGGATAGCCTAGACAAGGATACTATTTTATTGACCCTGGGGCATATAAGAGATGCTGTCCTATATATGTGTGTATGCAAACTACAGGTGGTGCTGCAGGGCCCACACCCTTTTACTTGTCTTGTAGAGCAGCTCTGAAGCTGTTACAGTGCCCAGCTGCTGCAAGAAATCAGCTTGAATGCTTCAGGGGCTTGGGCATGGCCAACATGAGCCCCACACCGAAGGAGGGTGGGGGTGTTTAATGCAAACTTGGGTTTATCCAAGCACCGCAAAAGGCCGCCATGCCCTGCATGCCCCTTTTCTCTTTTCATATACAGATGAGGGTTCCAGCCAACTTTGGCCCACTGCTTGGATGACATCACCGTATGCAAATCCGTCTGCTGCAGACCTTCCCCCAGGAATGCTTGCAATAGTTGTTGCATATGGTTTAATGTCTGAGGGTGCTTCAGTATTAGGCAGCCTTCCGCCCTCCCATGTTCATCTGAAAAGATGTGGTCTCCCTGCAGTTGTTGTCCCCAGACGAGAGTTCCCTTGTGCTTCCTCAGTTAAATCTCCTTAACTTGACGGGGGTGTGCCCGAGCAGCCACCCTCCCCAGCCCTATCCCAACACATACTTATCTTGCATATGAGATCTCTTGATCATGAAGATAGTTCTCACAGGTTGAGGTTCATCCTGGCCCCACTCCCCGCTGGAGAGCGCTGATGGGGACAGCAGCGGGGCTTCAGCAGAAGGGTGAGTACGTGTGGCCAGAGACCTCCCTTCCCATGTGCAGGCCTGCAGAGTCTGCCGCGCAGGATGGGGCATGTGGCACTCTCCCTCCCAGGGGCTCTTCCAGATGTAGCTCCTCAGCAGTATTTTTCCCGGGCTGCGCGGCGCTCTCCCCGACTGGCATCCGCCCTGGAACACTGCCTTCCTCAACGCAACATCAGCAGGGGGCCCTGGCCTCATCACCATCCCAGGTCTTTCTCATGTATGTATCATGTATGTGTGTGTGATATATGTATGAATCATATATGTTTGTGATATATATATATATGTATCTATCTATCTATCTATCTATCTATCTATCTATCTATCTATCTATCTATCTATCGTATGTGTGTGTATATATATGTATCTATCATGTATGTATGTATGTATCTATCTTGTATGTATGTGTTTTATCTATCTATCTATCTATCTATCTATCTATCTATCTATCTATCTATCTATCTATCTATCTATCTATCTATCTATCGTGTGTGTGATATATGTATGTATCTATCATGTATGTGTTATATGTATGTATCACACCTTCCTCTATACATATACATACATACATACATACATACATACATACACACACACCTATATCTGTACGTACACTGACATACACACACCAACATCTATACATTAACACGCTGACCCCTAAACGTACACCAACGTACCCACACCTGCATCTATACCTACACATGCTGACACGTGGACGTACACCGGCTTACCCACATGTGAATCTATACATACATGTGCTGACACCTGGACATACACTGATGTACCCACACCTAACATCTATACATACACATGCTAACACCTGGACGTATACAGACGTACCCACATTTGCATCCATGCATATATAGATGTAGGTGTGTGTACGTCAGTGTACGTCCAGGTGTCAACGCGTGTATGTATAGATGCAGGTGTGGGTACGTCTGTGTATGTCCAGGTGTCAGAATGTGTATGTATAGATGCAGGTGTGGGAAGGTCAGTGTAGGTTCAGGTGTCAGCGCGTGTATGTATAGATGCAGGTGCTTGTATGTCCAGATGTCAGTGCATGTATGTATAGATGCAAGTGTGGGTACGTCGGTGTATGTCCATTTGTCAGCGCGTGTATATATAGATGCAGGTGCTTGTATGTTGGTGTATGTCCAGGTGTCAGCATGTGTATGTATAGATGCAGGTGTGGGAATGTTGGTGTATGTCCAGGTGTCAGGGCGTGTATGTATGGATATTAGGTGTGGGTACATCAGTGTATGTCCAGGTGTTAGCGCATGTATGTATAGATGTATATATACACACACATACGATAGATAGATAGATAGATAGATAGATGATAGATAGATAGATAGATAGATAGATAGATATTATAAGGGCACGGTCGTGCCCTTATATTAAGGCTGAATCGAACAAACGGAATTCTCCCATAGGGAACTTCTGAGATGGGGGCATGGTGTTTGAGGGGCTACACCTCAAAACTGATTGGACGTACTGAGCTGAAATTTGGCATGGGCGTGTAGAATCGTCACCCGGTGCTGCATGCCAAATTTCAGGGCAAAATAATAAAAAATGAGGAATTGGGAGTAACGTAAAGTTCCAACTGTCAGTTTTTTTCTGTGACTTCCTTTGTGGCTTTTTGACACCGTTTTCCTATAGAGTGAATTAGATATTTTTTGGGAAGGCATAACTCCGGATAGAGGACGAATTAAGACTTGGGGTTTGTTTTACTAGATAGAGTATGCCCCAGTGTAGTGCCTTTTGGGGTTGTGGTTTTTCAGAAAGTTATAGGGTTTTTTTTAATTAAGAGAAATATGCCCCATTATAGAGATAGGGCTTTTCAATTTGTTGCGGCTGCGCAGTGGCCGCCAGGAGAGCGAGAGTGAGTGAGGGAAGGGGTCTCGTGCAGGCTGAGGTTATAAAAGTAGCTGCTGGCGGCGGGAGGAGAGCCAGCGGTTCCTGGGTGTGTGCACCTGCGGTCCCTTACAGACTGCAGCGACCCATTAGGACTCTGGAGGAGAGGGGTAGCGGCATAGCAGCCGCAGGCTTACCGAAAGTGCTCACTACTGAGCAATATGGTCCCCTTACCCGAAGTGGGAGCCGCAGCGGGAGGAATAGCTGGAGTTGCGCCGCAGGAGAAAGTCAGAGGACATCCAGAAGAGACATCCGGTGCAGCGCTGACTCCTGACTGACAGCGCTTGCCTACTGAGCGGTGTGGTACCCCCACACCTGAAGCGGGTGCGGGAGCGGCAGCCGGAGAAGACAGCTGTGCTGCATGGAAGAAGTCAGGCAGCAGCAGCAGCACCAGCGGGCTGAGGTGGGGAGGATCAGTATGGTCCCTTACGTGCGGCTCGCATTCAGATCCATCCGGCTCCCTTCCCCTCCTCCCCTGCACCCTTAGCAGCCTGCCCCCACATCTCATTCACCCACCGCCGCAGACTCCTCCCCCACACGGTTATTATAATAAGGCCACCCCCCTACCCCCTTCCCTCCCTGCTGTGTGTCCAGCCACCCCCCCCCTCACCTGCTGTGTGTCCGGCCTACCCCCCCCCCTCACCTGCTGTGTGTCCAGCCCCCCCCCCTCACCTGCTGTGTGTCCAGCCCCCCCCCCCTCACCTGCTGTGTGTCCGGCCTACCCCCCCCCTCCCTGCTGTGTGTCCAGCCACCACCCCCCCTCACCTGCTGTGTGTCCGGCCTACCCCCCCCCTGCTGTGTGTCCAGCCCCCCCCCTCCCTGCTGTGTGTCCGGCCTACCCCCCCCCCTCCCTGCTGTTTGTCCGGACTACCCCCCCCCTCCCTGCTGTGTGTCCAGACCCCCCCCTCACTTGCTGTGTGTCCAGCCACCCCCCCCTCACCTGCTGTGTGTCCGGCCTACCCCCCCCCCCTCCCCTGCTGTTTGTCCGGCCACCCTCCCCTCCCCTGCTGTGTGTCCGGCGGCCCACCCCCCCCCCTCCCTGCTGGTGTGTCCGGCCTACCCCCCCCCTCACCTGCTGTGTGTCCAGCCCCCCCCCCTCACCTGCTGTGTGTCCAGCCCCCCCCTCCTCCCCTGCTGTGTGTCCGGCCTACCCCCCCCTCCCTGCTGTTTGTCCGGCCTACCCCCCCCCCTCCCTGCTGTTTGTCCGGCCACCCTCCCCTCCCCTGCTGTGTGTCCGGCCACCCTCCCCTCCCCTGCTGTGTGTCCGGCCACCCTCCCCTCCCCTGCTGTGTGTCCGGCCACCCTCCCCTCCCCTGCTGCTGCGTCCGTCCTACCCCCCCCCCTCACCTGCTGCGTGTCCAGCCCCCCCCCCTCACCTGCTGCGTGTCCAGCCCCCCCCCTCACCTGCTGCGTGTCCAGCCCCCCCCCTCACCTGCTGTGTGTCCAGCCCCCCCCTCACCTGCTGTGTATCCAGCCCCCCCCCCTCACCTGCTGTGTGTCCAGCCCCCCCCCCTCACCTGCTGTGTGTCCAGCCCCCCCCTCACCTGCTGTGTGTCCAGCCCCCCCCCTCAATTGCTGTGTGTCCAGCCCCCCCCCCCTCACCTGCTGTGTGTCCAGCCCCCCCCCCTCACCTGCTGTGTTTCCAGCCCCCCCCCCCCCTCACATGCTGTGTGTCCAGCCCCCCCCTCACCTGCTGTGTGTCCAGCCACCCCCCCTCCCCTGCTGTGTGTCCGGCCTACCCCCCCCCCTCCCTGCTGTTTGTCCGGCCACCCTCCCCTCCCCTGCTGTGTGTCCTGCCTACCCCCCCCCCCTCCCTGCTGTGTGTCCAGCCACCCCCCACCCCCCTCACCTGCTGTGTGTCCGGCCTACCCCCCCCCCTCCCCTGCTGTTTGTCTGGCCACCATCCCCTCCCCTCCCCTGCTGTGTGTTCGGCAACTCCCCCCTCTTCCTGCTGTGTTCGGCCACCCCCTACCCCCTCCCCTCCCTGCCGTGTGTCCGGTCACCCTCCCCTCTCTGCTGTGTGTCCAGCCAACCCCCCCTCTCTGCTGTGTGTCCGGCCACCACCCCCAGACACGCAGCGCCTGACACACACAGACATGCAACGCCTGACACGCATACGCATATGCAGCGCCTGACACACACGCACACACACAGCACCTGACACACACACACACACACACACACACAGCACCTGACACACACGCACACACACAGCACCTGACACACACACACAGCACCTGACACTCACACGGACCTGACACACGCGCACACACTCACACGCAGCACCTGACACACACGCAGCACCTGACACACGCACACACAGACGCAGCACCTGACACTCACACGGACCTGACACACACGCACACACTCACACGCGGCGCCTGACGCACATAGACACGCGGCGCCTGACGCACACGCGGCGCCTGACGCACACGCGGCGCCTGACGCACACGCGGCGCCTGACAGAAACGCGGCGCCTGGCACACACGCACAGGCAGCGCCTGGCACACACGCACAGGCAGCGCCTGGCACACACGCACAGGCAGCGCCTGACACACACGCAGCGCCTGACACACACAGACACGCAGCGCCTGACACACACAGACACGCAGCGCCTGACGCACAGGCAGCGCCTGACACACACGCACACGCACAGGCAGCGCCTGACACACGCAGCGCCTGACACACACACGCACCTGACACTCACATGCTCCTGACACACGCAGCACCTGACATGCTCACACGCACACCAGCACTCACCTGCACTGACACACACACGCAGCAGCCTGACACACACGCAGCGACACGCAGCACCGACACACACGCAGACACGCAGCGCCTGACACACACGCAGCGCCTGACACACACGCAGCGCCTGACACACACGCAGCGCCTGACACACACGCAGAGCCTGACACACACGCAGCGCCTGACACACACGCAGACACGCAGCGCCTGACACACACGCATACACGCAGCGCCTGACACACACGCAGCGCCTGACACACACGCAGACACGCAGCGCCTGACACACACGCAGCGCCTGACACACACGCAGCGCCTGACACACACGCAGACACGCAGCACCTGACACACACGCAGACACGCAGCGCCTGACACACACGCAGACACGCAGCGCCTGACACACACGCAGACACGCAGCGCCTGACACACACGCAGACACGCAGCACCTGACACACATGCAGACACGCAGCACCTGACACACACGCGCACACACACACAGCACCTGACACAGATATGCAGCACCTGACACACACACGCAGACATACAGCGCCTGACACACACACACACGCAGACATGCAGCACCTGACACACACATGCTGCACCTGACAGACACACACACACACACAGACATGCAGCACCTGACACACCCACACACACACACATGCATCACCTGACACACCCACACACACAGACATGCATCACCTGACACACCCACACACATATACAGACATGCAGCACCTGACACACACACACACACACACACACAGACATGCAGCGCCTGACACACACACACACACACACATACAGACATGCAGCACCTGACACACACACACACACACATACAAACATGCAGCACCTGACACACACACACACACACACAGCACCTGACACACATATATACATGTGGCATTTAACGCACACACGCACAGCACCTGACACACAATCATATACACTCAGAGCACCTAACACACACATACACTCGCAGCACCTCACACACACTCTTATACACACGCAGCACCTGCCACTCACACATATATACACATGCTGCACCTGCCACTCCCACATACATGAACAGCACCTGACACACACATACACGCGCAGCACCTGACAGTCACACACATACAGATGCGACAGCTGACACAAACACATACACGCTCAACACCTGACACCCACGTGGCAGCTGACGCATACAAATGCAGCACCTGAAATACACACATATACACGTGCAGCACCTGAGACACACACATACACGTACAGCACCTGAGACACACACACACACATGTATGTACACGCGCGGCTCCAGGCACACACATACGTACGTACACACGCGGCACTTGACACACACACGTACACGCGCGGCACCTGACACACACACACACACACACGTACGTACGTACGTACGTACATGTGTGGCACCTGACACACACACGTATGCACACGTGTGGCTCCTGACACACACGCGCTTTGCTCCTGACACACACACATGTACGTACACGCTCGGCTCCTGACACACACACGTATGTATACGCGCGGCACCTGAAACCTACACGTATGTACGTATACGCGCGGCTCCTGACACCCTCACGCATGTACACGCGTGGCTCCTGGCACACTGGCACACACACACACACACACACACACACACGTACACGCGCGGCACCTGACACATACACGCGTGTACGTACACACATGCACAGCACCTGACATACACACATGTAGGTACGCGCCACCTGACACACACACACACACGCACGACACCTGACACGTACGTACGTACGTACGCGCACGGCACCTGACACACACGTACATACTAGTGATGAGTGGGTTCGGTTCGTCGGAATCCGGACCCCCCGAACTTCACCCATTTTACATGGGTCCGAGGCAGGTTCGAACCTTCCCGCCTTGCTCGGCTAACCCGAGCGCGCCCGAAAGTCATCATCCCGCTGTCGGATTCCCGCGAGATTCGGATGTCTGCATTCGTGGAAAGGGGTCCCATGTGTAAACATGGGACCCCTTTCAGTCCGTCTGGTCCGGGTGTTCGGTTTGTTGTTTTGCCAAGTACGTGGATTTAATCTGGAACCTGGATCAGGTGAGTATAATTATCTTTTATTTTCAGGTACCCGTGGATTCTACTTGGAGAAGAGGACCGACTGCTTCGTGTCAACATAGGTAAGTATGTGTGTGTCGGCAGGTGTGAAATAAAGTTATACTTTCACGGTGTCTGTGTCCTGTTTTTATTTGGGTATTTTTTTCCCCAGTAGAACTACAGGTACCAGCGGGCCCGTTTTTCTCCCGCATGCTGGTACTTGTGGTTCTCAAAGTACCAGATTGCGGGGGAGGCTTGCTGGGACTTGTAGTACTACTGGAAAAAACAATATTCTTTCAATTTTCTCAAGGCTATCAGCCTCCCATCCGCAGCCCTTGGATGGGGGGGACAGCCTCGGGCTTCACACCTGGCCCTTGGGTGGCTGGGGGGGGGACCCCTTGATTGAAGGGGTCCCCACTCCCCCAGGGTACCCCGGCCAGGGGTGACTAGTTGGATATTTAATGCCACGGCCGCAGGGCACTGTATAAAAGTGACCCCCGGCTGTGGCATTATCTGTCCAGCTAGTGGAGCCCGATGCTGGTGTAAAAATAATGGGGGACCCTACTCTTTTTGTCCCCCGTATTTTTTGCACCAGCACCAGGCGCAGAGCCCGGAGCTGGTTTTAAAAATACGGGGGATCCCCTGTCCGTTTTTCCCCCGGATTTTTAGAACCAGGACCGGCTCGAAGAGCCCGAGGCTGGTTATGCTTTGGAGGGGGGACCCCACGCAATTTTTCTTTTCCGGGTTTTTCACATTCCATTTAAAAAAAAAAAAAAAAATAATAATCTTTTAAAAAATATATAAATAATACTTGTGCCTCCAAAAAAGACAAACCAAGTACCTAATCCCTTCTAATATAAATAGATATGCTATTACCCCAAAAAAATATTATTTTTTATTAGATTCCGCCTGCAAAGTGTGGCGGATTGAAAATGACGAATTTACTGTTTAAAAGCACTGTTGTCGAATTTACAAACTTCAATTGAATATACTTTTGTTGAATTGCCGCATTTGTACCATTGCAGAAAAGTCGAATTTGTCAAATGTCGAATTTTAAAAAGTCGAATTTTGAAAGGATGCAAGAATAGGCCCCGCCCCCTTCTTCACATCAGCCGTCCCCTTCTACCCCTGTACCTTGCTCTCTCCTGTCTGTGCTCTCTCCCGTCTGTAGGACTAGGCCCCGCCCCCTTCTTACCCTCCAGTGACTGCTCTCTCCTGACAAGTGGACCAGGCCTGCCCCCTACACGCTGCTGGTGTCTTCATTGTTACTTGGTCTGGAGCTCCGTTGGGGAGAGAACTCACGTGAGCTCATTAAGAATGAGGAACTGGGATGTTTTAATTTTATTGTGAGTAGTGTAGTGTGGTGATGTAGTATGTTGTATGGGGGGTATAGTGTAACTATGAAGTGCAGCATATGGGAGGGCTATAGCATAGTGATGTAGTGTGGCATATGGGGGGTGGTAGCGCATAGGCGTGCGTACAGGGGGTGCCTGGTGCGCACAGGCACTCCCTAATGTCCAGCACCGCTGCACGCCACGCTTGCTGTGGCACAGTGATCGCTGAGTGTGTGATCGGTGGAGCCTAGCCTGTAGCTCATTTCCGTACCTCCCACCACCACTGCGCCCGCCCCCCCTCTGCCTGCTGCTAATACTATGCTGAGTGCATTCGTCGGCGGCCTCACTGGGGGGACTGGTGTCACCTTGCAATGTGACGTGGTGATGTCCGCCTATGCTCTCCTCCCGCCCACCCGTGCTTTCCTCCCGCTGCGGTCTCTCAGTCCTAGTGTGCCGCGGCTGCCACACCACTGGCAGTGTTCCTCTAGGGGGGACTGGGAGCCGCCGGCAGACACATTCTGCTGAGACTTACTTGTCAGTGCGGGTTCCGGATGGCAGGCGGCGGGTGGGAGGGCAGACGGGGAGCAGGTGTCACAAGGAGTGTGTGGGTAACTAATTCACAATACTTCCGCTCAACGTGGCACTGCTGGTCCTTCATCTCCCATGTCTCTTCACCAGGTGGCGGGCGGCCCGGAAATTAAGTGATGTGTTGTGCAGCAGTCAGTGTGAAGTGACTGTGAGTAACACTGATGGTGCTGATGATGCTGCTGCAGAATCGGGAAGCAATTAATTCATAAATATAATGTACTCAGTGTATTATACATACATAAACATGTACATACGTGTATTTGTGTATACATGTATATACATGTGTGTGTGCATATATATATATATATATACATACAGCCAGTTCCCAGGAACAAAAGTCCTCCCCCGCTTCCGCTAAGTCCACAGCATGACGCTGGGGCTCCACTGGTGGAGCCAGGTGCGGTGGGGGCCCGTCTCAAGTGCTTCAGCAATCAGTGGGCTTGCTCACAGGTGGATCCCTGGATTCTACAAGTAGTGTCTCAGGGATTCAAGCTGGAATTCGAGACGTCTCCCCCTCGCCGTTTCCTAAAATCTGCCTTGCCAACATCTCCCTTGGACAGGGAGGCTGTGATAGAGGCAAATTCACAAGCTGTATTTGCAGCAGGTGATAGTCAAGGTACCCCTCCTTCAACAAGGAAGGGGTTACTATTCCACAATGTTTGTGGTACCGAAACCGGACGGTTCGGTGAGACCCATTTTAAATTTTAAATCTTTGAACACGTATATAAAACGGTTCAAGTTCAAGATGGAATCGCTCAGGGCGGTTATCTCAAGCCTGGAGGAAGGGGATTACATGGTATCACTGGACATCAAGGATGCTTACCTGCATGTCCCCATTTACTCTCCTCACCAGGAGTAATTCAGATTTGTGGTACAGGACTGTCATTCTGCGGCGGTACTGCCGCATTCTAGATCAGTAAAAGCCCATTCCACGAGGAAGGTGGGCTCTTCTTGGGCGGCTGCCCGAGGGGTCTCTGCTTTACAACTTTGCCGAGCTGCTACTTGGTCGGGGTCAAACACATTTGCAAGATTTTACAAGTTTGACACCCTGGCTGAGGAGGACCTGGAGTTCGCTCATTCGGTGCTGCAGAGTCATCCGCACTCTCCCTCCCGTTTGGGAGCTTTGATATAATCCCCATGGTCCTTACGGAGTCCCAGCATCCACTTAGGACGTCAGAGAAAATAAGATTTTACTCACCGGTAAATCTATTTCTCGTAGTCCGTAGTGGATGCTGGGCGCCCATCCCAAGTACTTGTACATAGTTATTGTTAACAAAAGGGTTATTGTTGAGAGCCATCTGTGCAGAGGCTCCGTTGTTGTCATACTGTTAACTGGGTATAATATCACGAGTTGTACGGTGTGATTGGTGTGGCTGGTATGAGTCTTACCCGGGATTCAAAATCCTTCCTTAGTGTCAGCTCTTCCGGGCACAGTATCCTAACTGAGGTCTGGCACAGTATCCTAACTGAGGTCTGGAGGAGGGTCATAGGGGGAGGAGCCAGTGCACACCAGGTAGTCCTAAAGCTCTCTTTAGTTGTGCCAAGTCTCCTGCGGAGCCGCTATTCCCCATGGTCCTTACGGAGTCCCAGCATCCACTACGGACTACGAGAAATGGATTTACCGGTGAGTAAAATCTTATTATATATATATATATATATATATATATATATATATGACTTGGGGTTTGTTTTATTAGATAGAGCATGTCCCTGTGAAGTGCCTTTTGGGGTTGTGGTTTTTCAGAAAGTTACAGGTTTTTTTTAATTAAGAGAAATATGCCCCATTATAGAGATCGGGCATTTCAATTTGTTGCGCCAGCGCAGTGGCCGCCAGCAGGGGGTATACTAGAGTGCCTTCTCTTGAGAGCCGCAATATGGCCGCCTTCTCCCCGGTTATTCTGTAAATAGGAAAATAACCTCACAGGTTCACATAGGGCAGAGTTGCCACTACTAGTGCAGGGCTGTAACTTACAGTACTAAGGAAAAGCCATATACTAAAGCGGCACGGTGACCTCACCCCTCTCAGAGACACCAGGGCGCAGCACACTGGTACACACACCTGTTAGCTCAGGGCAGCACTATAGGACCCTCCTGTAATGCTGTGCTGGCGGCGTGTAGTGATCAGGGCACTGGGAGACTGGCTGGCTGGTCTCCGTCTCTGCTGCCTATAGAACTTCCACCTCTGTTATATATCAGGGCTGCTCTCCTGTTATGATTCCAATACTCTGGTCTGGGGATATCTTATAGCAAGGACCTGAGTACTGGAACGTAATGCTTGGAAAGGGAGTGGGAACGGGAATAGCCCCTGGCGCCTTATCTCCGTTGTCTCGCCCGCGCTGTCAGAAATCTCTTGCGAGACTATGGTTGCTTGGGCCCATGGCAGCCGCGTTTGAAGGGCGGATTACGTCTGCCCAACTCCGATGCCCCCTCAGGTCTTAATGGGAGACAAAGAGAAATCCGAGACAGGGTGATAACAAGGGGCCCTCTACTAAACAACAAAGCCAGGGGCTCAAAACTAACTTTAAACTAGAGTATGTGCGGAAAACCGCCAGGGAAAAGGACAACCAAAATACCCACTTGTCCACTCTTCTACCTGGCACCGGCGAGTTCCGGAGAGGAGTGTGGGAGCATAAACCTCCGCAAATGCACCAACACAGAATACAAAATAAAGCGGCCTAGGCCGCAGCACGCGGCAGAGCCGCCACTCACGAAAACCACACGAGATCCTCTAGCGACTGTTGCGGGTAAATGAGGACTGGAAGACTCCTTGGGAAGAGATGACAACACTAAGATTCAGGAACTCTGAGGACAGGAATGACCGGACACAGCAGAACTGGAACAGACGTCAGCAAACCAAAGCAGCATGCAGGAAGCTATTACCGGCGTCTGTGTGAAGCACTGAGAAGGTATTTAGCAGGGAGTCCTTCAATCAGAAGTTCAGAGCCTGATTAGCACAATGCCGTGCAGCTGCCTTGCTGCACGACCAGAAGACAAGTGTGTGTGTGTAGTTCACTTGATTGACCCTGCAAGGGGAGCGCAGTCCGTCCGTGGCGTCCCCGTTGCTAGGGTCCAGGCGGCTCAGCGCGCCCGGCGTCCTAGCGTTGCTAGGGAGCCGGCGGCTAGCACGCTCGGCGTCCCTAGTTGCTAGGCGCCGGGCCGCGAGGACATCGCGGACCACGGCGCCTAACACCTGTGTGTTCTCTTCCTCTCCTACCTCACACTGGAACTGGCCGCCCAGAGAACGAGAGGGCAGCGGCTGACATCAGAGAGGGTGCAGCAATCTGTGTGGGCAGAGCCCCTCACAGCAAGGTGTCCTTATGCTGTGCCCCGTGTAATCACTGTGATCCATACAGACTCTCACCCTGGTATGCTCTCTATTATTTATTTTTTTACACTGCGGCATGCTCGAGGGAAGGGAGCAGGCACCACCCCACCGCCACTACTCCTCCGCCAGCATCACTGCCGAGCCGGTCAGTGTTCCGGCGGCAATGAGCAGTAGGCAGCCACCAGCAACAACAGTCAGGAAGCTGTTACTCCCGGCAGCAGTAGCGTCAAGCTGCAATTCAGCCAGCGGCACGATGATCCGGGAGACAGTGGCAGCACAGGGAAGCAGTACCCCCTCCAATCGCAGCACCAACTAGGAGACTGAGGCAGCAACCTGCCCCCAGCAGCAGCACCACCCTGATGATAGGTAAGATGCATTTTGGTGTCACAAGAAGGTGGCCGGAGTAGTGGCTGGCTGTGGTCACACCCCGGGGAAAAGTGATAGTGATTTCAGTGTTCCCTTGCGCGGGGATTGGATGTGTAGATGTATGGAGGCTATGTATGTATAGATGTGAGCGGCAGTGTGCGGATGTATGAGAGCGGCAATGTACGGCTGTATAACTGCGTCGGTGTGCGGCTGTATGAGTGCGATGGTGTGCGGCTGTAAGAGTGCGGCTGTAAGAGTGCGGCTGTAAGAGTGCGGGGTTGTACGGATGTATGAGAGCGGGGTTGTACGGATGTATGAGAGCGAGGTTGTACGGATGTATGAGAGCGGCAGTGTATGGATGTATGAGAGCAACAGTGTACAGTTGTGTGAGAGCGGCAGTGTGCGGATGTATGAGAGTGGCGGTGTACGGATGTATGAGAGCGGCAGTGTATGGATGGCAGCGTCATAGGGAGGGATGTCGGAATGCTGTTATAGGGTTCCTAATACAAAATGCCACGTTGGGCTTGATGGGCAGGTAGTGCGGCAAGCACACCCAAATTGGCATCTGACGTCGCCTGCAGTCCACACTGTTGTGAGGAGTCAGAGTTAATTTTGACTGTGTAGTGTACTCACAGAGGACCTACCGCCCGTCCCCTCCTCGCATCTGAGCAGCAGGTCAGGCTCTTATTTTCTTTTTAATCAGGAGAGGCCGAGTGAACTGTGAGCAGGGGGGCAGAGCTACATGGGACCCAGAGGGGCTGCTGTGCTGTCAGAGAGGGAGAGGAAGAGAGAGATGAAGCTACTACAGATCCACAGCTGATTGTGAGGTGCCGGGTTGAAGGGTGATGTGATCACCCTTCTCCCTCGCTGCCGCTGGGGACCGCATCTAGGCTTCCTCCATCGAGGGCATGCGGCGCAGCAGTGGGCAGCGTGTAATGAGTTTGTCTGACTCATTATACTGCTGCCTGTTGTGGACACCTCCGTCCGTACGGACTGGTGTACATGCCCAGCACAGAGGTGACAGTGTTGGTGGAAGTGCTGCCCAGTTCTGACCCTGCAGGCCTCCCTGATCTGACTGCGGCCGCTGCTACTGCTGCGGCCCGAAACCCCTGCCGGTCCCCTCCATAGACTTCTGCCTGTCCAGCGCTGAGGTACTAGGGGTATCCCAGCTGCGGGAAGGGTATGTCTCTGGCTTTCTCTCCGGCAGGGGAAGGTGACAGCGGCGGAGGAAGTGTTGCCCACCTCAGACACTGCAGGCCTCCCCGATCCAGCTGCGGCCACAGCTGATGCTGCCAGAACCCCCTGCTGGTCTCCTTTGTTGACTGCCGCATGGCCAGTGCTGAAGTACTGGGGGTAGGCCAGCTACGGGAAGAGTGTCTCTGCCTCGGGCTCTCTCTCTCTGTCAGGGGAAGGAAGGGCTGATTCTCTGGCACAACAGGGAGGGCTAGGCTGCAGGAACACAGCACTGGAAGAAACAGGAGGCCAAACTCATGACCAAAAAGTGAGCAGTGCAGTGATCAGCCCCCTAGTCTTTCCCTCTCTCTGGGTGCAGAGCTGTATTTTACAGAGAGAGCTGGGATGGGAAGAAGGGGAACGGCACCTGACACACACATACACGCGCGGCACCTGACACACACATACACGCGCAACACCTGACACACACACATACACGTGCGGCACCTGACACACACACACACGTAGCATCAGACACAATAAAATAAACATGCAGCACCTGACCCACACATACACGCGCAACACCTGACACACACACATACACGTGCGGCACCTGACACACACACACGTAGCATCAGACACAATAAAATAAACATGCAGCACCTGACCCACACATACACGCGCAACACCTGGCACACACACATATACACGTGCGGCACCTGACACACACACGTACCATCAGACACAATAAAATAAACACGCAGCACCTGACACATGCATATACACGCAGCACCTGACACATGCATATACACGCAGCACCTGACACATGCATATACACGCAGCACCTGACACATGCATATACACGCAGCACCTGACACATGCATATACACGCAGCACCTGACACATGCATATACACGCAGCACCTGACACATGCATATACACGCAGCACCTGACACATACATATACACGCACACCATCAGACACACACATACACACGCAGTGCCTTACTCACACACACATAGACACGTGCAGCACCTGAGGCACACACATGTACATGCGCAGCACCTGACGCACACACATGTACACGCGCAGCACCTGACGCACACTCATGTACACACGCAGCACCTGACGCACACTCATGTACACGCTCAGCACCTAATGCACACTCATGTACACGCGCAGCACCTGACACAAACATACGTATTCATGCACAGCACCAGACATACACTTGTACACACGCGGAGCACCTGATACTCACAAACATATACATCCGCAACACCTGACACACACACACACACGTGCGGCAGCTGACGCATACACACGCACCATCAGACACACTCATATATACACGCAGCACCTGACACACACATACACACAGGAGCTGACACACACATACACAGGCAGCACCTGACACACACACACATATACACGCGCAGCACCTGACACCACGCACTCACACGTACAAGCAATGCATTTCACGCCTACCTCCAGCCTCAGTTACAGGCTGCTGCCGCCTACCCCCCTCCCTGCATCAGCTGCAATGGCAGCAAAATATTTTGACCAAAGTCTAAAGGCCCGTACACATTAAACGATGTCGCTCTGTGAGCTACATCGTCTAATGTTTCCCCTCCCGGGCCGGCCGGCGGCCGACTGTACACACTGAGCGATATGACCGCTCATATCGCTCAGTGACGTCACGCCCCCGCCAGCCCTGCATGAAGGTCGTGGACGACAGTCCACATCCTTCCTGCATGCCCTACCGACAGCGAAGATTGTTGCCGACCCGCGGGGCCGCGCATCGTTTGTCGCTGGCTGCATACACACTTAACGATAAAATGAGCGACGTCGCTCATTAAATCGTTAAGTGTGTACGGACCTTAAACAATTTGGTTTGGTTAATAAAATAATTTTGCACAGAACAGTGATGTTATACGAACATTTTCATTAAACATTTAAAAAATCAAATGTTTATTCTTACAGTGAAATTTTACATTTCTGAATAAAAAAAATAAATTTAAAAAAAGCGATGAAATTCCATAGACAAAAAACCTTACGGTTTCACATGTCCCATTAAGGCTTCTTAGACATGATCGAAATTTCAGAAACCTGTTGTAACTCTTCCACTCAAACTCCAAAAAGCAATGAAATTCCGATCATTAAGGCTGACGCCTTAATGGACGTGTTCCTTGCGCAATACAGATATGGTATGCCATCACAGCCTGTGGGTAAGTGCAGATTCAGCACTCTCACAGAGTGAGATTGCTGTCACTCACACAATGGTGGAGCTGCTAATTCACAGATTTGTGTGCTCATTGGAATACACACATGCAGTCTATGCAACTGAAGGTCTGAGCGGAAGACAAAGCTGCTCAGATGAGGTAAGAGTGTTGTTGATTGGAGGGAGGAGAGCGGTGTGGATGGGGGAACAGAAGTGTGTGGATAGAGGGAACACTAAGCAGCACTAATGGGGGGACAGAGAAACACAGGGGGTAATTCAGACCGCAGCAGCAGCAGCAGCGATTGCAGTCTGAATTAGTTTGTGAGGTGCGTGCGTACCCCAGGAGCCCAGTGAGATGCTATCACCCTGCCTGATTGATAGGCAGAGGTGGTTGCGGGGAATGAGGGGGGCGTGCAAACAGCGTTAGAATGCCATTGGCAGGGCATGGTCTGCACAACGGAGGCGTTTCCGGACCACTGGGGGGTGGGCTGTGGCGGTTATCCCCCTGCCAAGAGCGCAGGATCCACTAAATTTACCTTCAGGATGTCAGCTACATGAATAGGGTAAGAGTGGTGTGGATAGGGGGTAGATTAAGCAGCAAGTATGGGGAGGGAGACAGAGCGGTGCAGATGGGGGAAATGGTGCAGATGGGTTGAAAACACTGGCATGGATGGGTAGAAAACTGGTGCAGATGGGAGAGAAGACAGTGTGCCATGTACTGGAGGAGGCAGAGTGACGTTGAAGAAGGAAACACAGCACAGAGAGAAGGAAACGGTGGTACAGACAATGCACAGGTGGGGAAAGACAGATGGTACAGATAAGTTAGTACAGACTAGCACAGATGGGAGAACACAGCAGTAGGGATTGGGGAAGACCGGGCAGCATGGGGGTGTATAGGGGAAGTAAGTGTAGATGCATAGACCGTAGATGGGGTATTATAGTTTAGCAATTAACCAAGATGTTTGAGGGAGCTAAATGTGTATACTAAGTGAGATGGATGTATGGAGTTAGAAGGATGTTGTAACAAGGTGGCTTTGTTGTGTTGACTGAATGGGATGGTTGTGGGCACTGTGTGGGATGGGAGCACCACAAAACTGCTCAGACCTTCAGTTGCATAGACTGCATGTGTGTATTCCAATGAGCACACAAATCTGTGAATTAGCAGCTCCACCATTGTGTGAGTGACAGCAATCTCACTCTGTGAGAGTGCTGAATCTGCACTTACCCACAGGCTGTGATGGCATACCATATCTGTATTGCGCAAGGAACACGTCCATTAAGGCGTCAGCCTTAATGATCGGAATTTCATTGCTTTTTGGAGTTTGAGTGGAAGAGTTACAACAGGTTTCTGAAATTTCGATCATGTCTAAGAAGCCTTAATGGGACATGTGAAACCGTAAGGTTTTTTGTCTATGGAATATATATATATATCACAAACATATATGATTCATACATATATCACACACACATACATGATACATACATGAGAAAGACCTGGGATGGTGATGAGGCCAGGGCCCCCTGCTGATGTTGCGTTGAGGAAGGCAGTGTTCCAGGGCGGATGCCAGTCGGGGAGAGCGCCGCGCAGCCCGGGAAACATACTGCTGAGGAGCTACATCTGGAAGAGCCCCTGGGAGGGAGAGTGCCACATGCCCCATCCTGCGCGGCAGACTCTGCAGGCCTGCACATGGGAAGGGAGGTCTCTGGCCACACATACTCACCCTTCTGCTGAAGCCCCGCTGCTGTCCCCATCAGCGATCTCCAGCGGGGAGCGGGGCCAGGATGAACCTCAACCTGTGAGAACTATCTTCATGATCAAGAGATCTCATATGCAAGATAAGTATGTGTTGGGATAGGGCTGGGGAGGGCGGCTGCTCGGGCACACCCCCGTCAAGTTAAGGAGATTTAACTGAGGAAGCACAAGGGAACTCGTCTGGGGACAACAACTGCAGGGAGACCACATCTTTTCAGATGAACATGGGAGGGCGGAAGGCTGCCTAATACTGAAGCACCCTCAGACATTAAACCATATGCAACAACTATTGCAAGCATTCCTGGGGGAAGGTCTGCAGCAGACGGATTTGCATACGGTGATGTCATCCAAGCAGTGGGCCAAAGTTGGCTGGAACCCTCATCTGTATATGAAAAGAGAAAAGGGGCATGCAGGGCATGGCGGCCTTTTGCGGCGCTTGTATAACCCCAAGTTTGCATTAAACACCCCCACCCTCCTTCGGTGTGGGGCTCATGTTGGCCATGCCCAAGCCCCTGAAGCATTCAAGCTGATTTCTTGCAGCAGCTGGGCACTGTAACAGCTTCAGAGCTGCTCTACAAGACAAGTAAAAGGGTGTGGGCCCTGCAGCACCACCTGTAGTTTGCATACACACATATATAGGACAGCATCTCTTATATACCCCAGGGTCAATAAAATAGTATCCTTGTCTAGGCTATCCATCCCCTCAGATAAGGTATTTGTCCATGCCGCTACAGCACTACACACCCAGGCCGACGCAATTGCCGGTCTGAGTAAGGTACCTGAATGTGTATAAATGGACTTCAGGGTAATCTCCTGTTTGCGGTCAGCACACTCTTTGAGGGTAGCCGTATCCTGGGACGGGAGGGCTACCTTCTTGGATAAGCGTGTTAATGCTTTGTCCACCCTAGGGGAGGATTCCCATCGTAACCTATCCGTTGATGGGAAAGGATACGCCATAAGAATCCTTTTGGAAATCTGCAGTCTTTTATCTGGAGATTCCCAAGCTTTTTCACATAACTCGTTCAGCTCGTGTGAGGGGGGAAAGGTTACCTCAGGCTTCTTTCCCTTGTACATATGTACCCTCTTGTCAGCGACAGGGGGTTCCTCTGTGATGTGCAAAACATCTTTTATTGCCATAATCATAAATCGAATGGATTTTGCCAATTTTGGCTGTAACTTTGCATCATCGTAATCGACACTGGAGTCAGAATCCGTGTCGGTATCTGTGTCAACAATCTGGGATAGTGGGCGCTTATGAGACCCTGACAGTCCCTGCAACATAGGATCAGGCATGGGTTTAAATCCTGACTGTCCCAAAGCTTCTGCCTTGTCTAATCTTTTGTGCAATGAGTTTACACTAGCATTTAAAACATTCCACATATCCATCCAATCAGCTGTCGGCGGAGACACCACATTCATTTGCTCCCGCTCCTCTCTAATATAGCCTTCTTCCTCAGACATGTCGACACACGTGTACCGAGACACTACACACACAGGGAATGCTTTTTCTGAAGACAGTTTCCCCACAAGGCCCTTTGGAGAGACAGAGAGAGAGTATGCCAGCACACCCCCCAGCGCTATATAACCCAGGAATAAAACAGTAACTTAATGTTTGCCCAGTAGTGCTGCTGTATGTAATTTGCGAATTATGTGCCCCCCCCCCTCTTTTCAACCCTCTTGTCTAACGTGGTATAAGCAGGGTAGAGTCCGGGGAGCTTCCTCTCAGCGGTGCTGTGGAGAAAAAATGGCGCTGGTGAGTGCTGAGGGAGAAGCCCCGCCCCCTCGGAGGCGGGCTTCTGTCCCGCTTAAACTGTAAAATTGGTGGGGGCTTATACATATATAAAGTGCCCAGCTGTATATATGTTATATTTTTGCGAAAGAGGTTTATATTGCTGCCCAGGGCGCCCCCCCTGCGCCCTGCACCCTTACAGTGACCGGAGTATGTGAGGTGTATGGGAGCAAAGGCGCACAGCTGCAGTGCTGTGCGTTACCTCAGTGAAGATCATGAAGTCTTCTGCCGCCTCTGAAGTCTTCTTTTCTTCTCATACTCACCCGGCTTCTATCTTCCGGCTCTGCGAGGGGGACGGCGGCGCGGCTCTGGGACGGACGGCGAGGGTGAGATCCTGCGTACCAATCCCACTGGAGCTAATGGTGTCCAGTAGCCTAAGTAGCAAATAATTAATTACGCTGGCGGGGTAAGGACAGTGCCCAGGCACTAATGTCCACTTTTGCCTGCCTTTTGTGAGGAATTTATGCTGCCCAGGGTGCCCCCCCCCCCACCCACCCACATGCCCTGCACCCTGCAGTGCCTGTGTTTGTGTGGAAGCATGGCGCACAGCATTCCGCTCGCTGCGTGGTACCTCAGAATGCCGTCACTGGAGAAGAAGTCTTCTGTTCTTCTGCTACTCGCCTGTCTTCTGACTTCTGGCTCTGTAAGGGGGTGATGGCAGGCTACGGGAGTGGGCATCTAGGCGTACCCAGCGATCAGCACCCTCAGGAGCTAATGGTGTCCTGTCAGCCAGAAGCAGAGCCATTGAACTCACTAGAAGTTGGTCATACTTATCTCCCCTAAGTTCCACGAAGCAGGGAGACTGTTGCCAGCAGCCTCCCCAAAAATGTGTATAAATGGACTTCAGGGTAATCTCCTGTTTGCGGTCAGCACACTCTTTGAGGGTAGCCGTATCCTGGGACGGGAGGGCTACCTTCTTGGATAAGCGTGTTAATGCTTTGTCCACCCTAGGGGAGGATTCCCATCGTAACCTATCCGTTGATGGGAAAGGATACGCCATAAGAATCCTTTTGGAAATCTGCAGTCTTTTATCTGGAGATTCCCAAGCTTTTTCACATAACTCGTTCAGCTCGTGTGAGGGGGGAAAGGTTACCTCAGGCTTCTTTCCCTTGTACATATGTACCCTCTTGTCAGCGACAGGGGGTTCCTCTGTGATGTGCAAAACATCTTTTATTGCCATAATCATAAATCGAATGGATTTTGCCAATTTTGGCTGTAACTTTGCATCATCGTAATCGACACTGGAGTCAGAATCCGTGTCGGTATCTGTGTCAACAATCTGGGATAGTGGGCGCTTATGAGACCCTGACAGTCCCTGCAACATAGGATCAGGCATGGGTTTAAATCCTGACTGTCCCAAAGCTTCTGCCTTGTCTAATCTTTTGTGCAATGAGTTTACACTAGCATTTAAAACATTCCACATATCCATCCAATCAGCTGTCGGCGGAGACACCACATTCATTTGCTCCCGCTCCTCTCTAATATAGCCTTCTTCCTCAGACATGTCGACACACGTGTACCGACACACTACACACACAGGGAATGCTTTTTCTGAAGACAGTTTCCCCACAAGGCCCTTTGGAGAGACAGAGAGAGAGTATGCCAGCACACCCCCCAGCGCTATATAACCCAGGAATAAAACAGTAACTTAATGTTTGCCCAGTAGTGCTGCTGTATGTAATTTGCGAATTATGTGCCCCCCCCCTCTTTTCAACCCTCTTGTCTAACGTGGTATAAGCAGGGTAGAGTCCGGGGAGCTTCCTCTCAGCGGTGCTGTGGAGAAAAAATGGCGCTGGTGAGTGCTGAGGGAGAAGCCCCGCCCCCTCGGAGGCGGGCTTCTGTCCCGCTTAAACTGTAAAATTGGTGGGGGCTTATACATATATAAAGTGCCCAGCTGTATATATGTTATATTTTTGCGAAAGAGGTTTATATTGCTGCCCAGGGCGCCCCCCCTGCGCCCTGCACCCTTACAGTGACCGGAGTATGTGAGGTGTATGGGAGCAAAGGCGCACAGCTGCAGTGCTGTGCGTTACCTCAGTGAAGATCATGAAGTCTTCTGCCGCCTCTGAAGTCTTCTTTTCTTCTCATACTCACCCGGCTTCTATCTTCCGGCTCTGCGAGGGGGACGGCGGCGCGGCTCTAGGACGGACGGCGAGGGTGAGATCCTGCGTACCAATCCCACTGGAGCTAATGGTGTCCAGTAGCCTAAGAAGCAGGACCTTGCAACTCAGAGAGTAGGGCTGCTTCTCTCCCCTCAGTCCCTCGATGAGGGAGTCTGTTGCCAGCAGTGCTCCCTGAAAATTAAAAACCTAACAAAATACTTTCTGTCAGAAAGCTCAGGAGAGCTCCTGAAAAGCACCCAGTCTCCACTGGGTACAGTATCAAACTGAGGTCTGGAGGAGGGGCATAGAGGGAGGAGCCAGTGCACACCCAGAACTAAAGTCTTTCTTAAAGTGCCCATGTCTCCTGCGGAGCCCGTCTATGCCCATGGTCCTTACGGAGTTCCCAGCATCCTCTAGGACGTTAGAGAAAATAGGATTTTAATACCTACCGGTAAATCCTTTTCTCTTAGTCCGTAGAGGATGCTGGGCACCCGTCCCAGTGCGTACTGTGTCTGCAGTTATTAAATGGCCATTAACTCCAGAACATTTATGTGGAGATGAAAACATCCAAGGAAGACTTGACCATCTTCCTTGGATGTTTTCCCCCTGTGTGACTGCTCTCCAGCCTCAGAGGGTTGCATCCGTGGTCCCTAGGATCCCGTCCTGGATCCCGAACCATCGCCCCTCTAGGTGGTGAGAACTGTGCAGCCACCAATGGAGTGAGATTCTGGTCTTGGAAGACAGGATTATCCTCCGGTGCATGTGTAGGTGGGATCCGGACCACTTGTCCAACAGGTCCCACTGGAACACTCTGGCATGGAACCTGCCAAACTGAATGGCCTCGTAGGCCGCAACCATCTTCCCCAGCAACTGAATGCATTGATGGATTAACACTCTTGCTGGTTTCAGAATTTGTTTGACCAGACTCTGGATCTCCAGAGCCTTTCCACTAGAAGAAAACCTCTTCTGTGTCCAGTATCACTCCCAAAAACAACATCCGCGTCATTGGGACCAACTGCGATTTTGGCAAGTTTAGGAGCCAACCATGTTGTTGAAGAACTGTCAGGGAGAGTAGATGTTTTGCACCAACTGGTCCCTGGATCTCGCCTTTATCAGGAGATCATCCAAGTACGGGATAATTGTGACTCCTTGCTTGCGAAGGAGAACCATCATTTCCGCCATCACCCTGGTGAAAATCCTCGGAGCCGTGGACAGACCAAACGGCAACGTCTGAAATTGGTAATGACAATCCTGAATTGCAAACCTCAGGTAGCTTGATGCAGTGGCTAAATGGGAACATATAAGTAGGCATCCTTTATGTCTACCAAAACCATGAAATCTCCTTTATCCCCCGGACTGGAGATCACTACCCTGAGAGATTCCATCTTGAAATTGAATTTCTTTAGGTAGAAATTAAGGGATTTCAGATTTAAGATTGGTCTGACTGAGCCGTCCGGCTTCGGGACCACGAAGAGGCTTGAATAAAAACCTTCTCCCTGCTGACTAAGGCTGATTTGAACAATCGGTGAGGGGGAACGTCTTGAAACCGCAGTTTGTACCCTTGGGACACTATTTGTAAAGCCCACGAGTCCAGGTCCGAATGAATCCAGAACTGACTGAAGAGTTTTAGACGTGCCCCCCACTGGTGCGGGCTCCTGCAAGAGAGCCCCAGCGTCATGCAGTGGATTTGGCAAAAGCAGAGGACGATCTCTGCTCCTGCGATCTTGAAGAGGCTACAGACATCTTCCCTCTTTTCCTTCCTCTACCTGCAAAGAAAGGGGAATCTTAACTTCTTGCATATCTATTGGGCCGAAATGACTGCGTCAGATAATGATGCGTCTTCATCCGTTGAGAGGGAACATAGGGCAAGAAGGATGACTTACCTGCGGGAGCTGCCAAGATCAAATTAACTAGGCCGTCGCCAAACAAGGCTTCACCTTCATAGGGAAGAGACTCCCTTTCTTCTTGGAGTCAGCATCAGCATTCCCTTGGTGAATCCACAATGCCCTCCTATCCAAGACTGCCATGAAATTGGCCCGTGAGCACTTGTGCCCGGTGTAGGATTTTTAAATATGTGTAGTTTACTGTATGCAAAGGTTTAAAACCTTTTAGGAACTGAGATCTAAGGTGTATTACATGTAGTTTAAAAAAAACAAAAAAGGTTTATTTTATAGCAGTAGTTTCCAAACTGGGGTTCTTGCACTGGTAGCATAGTTTGGTGGTCCAGGACCAATTAAAATTATTTATACTTTATTAAATTGGCAAAACCATTCCCTCACAACATAACTGAACCTGAGGATGACATGCTATAAACACAATTTACTTAATTTTATATTTTTTTCTGAATTTCTCAATAAAAAAAACTTTGGCCTAGGGGTGCCGTGAAACAAATTGTGATAATCTAGGGCAGGGGTGTCAAACCCATGGGCCGCATGCCGCCCCCAATGCATCCTTTTGTGGCCCACAGGCCGGGGTCCGACAGGGGTCCTTTTGTGGCCCGATCACCTTGCTTAGAGCGAGGGCAGGAGAGTGCAGCCAGAGTCTTTGCTTTCTATGTGCGGCACCATCTTCCCGAAGAGATCACCGGGAAGATAGTGCCCCTTCCACTGGCTACAGCACAGGTATACCGGGGTGGGGTAGCAAACTGGGGGCCCCAATGGGCCCCTCCAGCAGTCCCTCTACCAAAACACGTCTTTTGGTGGTTTTGCGGTGTTGTTATAACTACATGGTGACGATACTGTAGCACAGAGATTTTCAACCATTTACAACTCACGTCACACAGAACAAGATTTAAATATTGACAAGGCACACTGAAATATAATGGTGATGCATGGTGCAGTATCGTGTCCTAGGATGTCATGTCGCAGCTTCTCCATAGGTAACGCCTGAACAGGCCCGGTGACAGGGGGGACAAAGGGGACACTTGTTCAGGGCTCCAAGTATTAAGAACAGAAATAATGGGGCCACAGTGCCAATATTGCTTTTTAAAGTGTATCCACCAACTGCTCAATTTAAGCAGGAAAACAATTAACAGGCCAACTAAACCCTCCCCCCTCCTTTTACCCCATCACTTTGTCCAGTCCCTGTGGTCCATACTGTATTGCCATTATTATGCATGTTGCTGTGCTGGCCCTTTTCTGAATGTCCCTGCCACCGCCACCGAAGAGCTGGATAGCCCAGTATGAAAACCACCTGCCGGCCTCACTGACGGTCCGAGTCAAAGGCTCCATTTTTTTTTAAAGATCCCTCTGCCAAGTTAAGGGGGGGTTGAGGGGGCCCCAGAGATATCAGTGTACTGGGCCCCGAGATTTCTGTTGCTGGCCCTGACCCTCAGGGGCGTATCTACCCCTTGGCCAGGATGGCACTTGCCAGGGGCACCATCCAGCTGTGCCAACCGTGGCTAAGGGATAGAGTTCTGCAGTCTCGAAAGGGCGCTATGGCAATCAGCGTGGGACTGACCAATTAGACGGTGAGGGAAGGATACTGAAATTGTCCCAACCCTGTCACAGTTTGAAACGCCCCTCAACTGCTGTCCACTGCTTCACTCCTAGCTCTGCCCCTTTGAAATTATTAATCCCTACCCCCCGGTAGGCGGAGTTCTCCAGGCCCATACTCAGGAGTCACCACTGCTGTACATTATGTGCCGGTTGTAGAGGCAGAGCGGGGAACATCAGAGAACGCCACAAATTACACAGTGGGCAAGGAGATGGCTGGAGACAGCTGCACAGCCATGCCTTGCAAGTTCGAGAGAGCTGTTGAATTTCAGCACTTCAAGTCAGAGCCTGCCCCCTGCTGCCCAAGCAGTCCGTGACAGTTAGTGTCGAGGAGGGGGGGATTTGTGCATGTGTGCTATCAGTGTGTGTGTGGGGGGGTGGAGGATGTGTGTGACTGTGAGGGAGCTGTCAGTGTCAGTGGGGAGAGGAGCAGGAGGGAGTTGTCAGTGTGTGGAAGTGATGAGAGTTGTCAGTACTGGGGAAATGTGTGTGTGTGTACTAGATTTAGGAGTGTGTGTTTGTGAGAGGTTTCAGTTGGGGAATTAGAGTTCATACAGTAATTAAATGTTTTCATATTGAGAAATACATCTCCCAGCATATACAGTGTGCTGGGGATGCTAACAAGCTTTATTTAAAAGTTTAAAAAACATTGCTTTTATGACTGCAATGGTTAAAAAGGGAGAGCTATAAATCAATTTATCAGTGAATGATCGCAGTTTGAGCTGTTACATTTTACTGAACCACCTATCCCTCCACACTCACTACCTGTCCTCAGGATACATTTACCATCCCGGCAGACGGTATACCGGCGGTCATTTGACCGATGTTGGAATCCTGACACCACTTGGGAGACTGGTGCCGGCACACAGACAGCCAACATCCCGAAGGCGAGTATTGGAGGAAGGGTTAGGACCGGGGGAGGGGGTGTTAGGGAAGGCACTAGGAGGGGGGGGGGGTTAGTCCTAGCTGCCACCCCCTGAGGGTTAGCCCTATCCGCCACCCCCCCAGAGGGTTAGGATTAGGATTAGGTATCATGTGACTGCTGGAATCCCGAGCGCCGGATGCCATACCCAACCCCCTTTACTTTTTCAGGCATTTCTATCTCTCCTCTCTCTATGGTGTTCCGATTGCCCACTTTCCCTTGTGCTTTTCTCTCTCTCTCTCTCTCCTTTGTTTAGAGCATCAGTTTCTGTAGTCCACTTTATCCTTATTTTTTCCAGTGTTTCACTATCTCTCTGATGTAATGAGGATGTATGGTCTAGACGGATCAGTAATGCATTGTACTGTATAGAGGCGTCAGGGATGTAGCGTAGGGTATAGAGGCGTCAGGGATGTAGCGTAGGTTATAGAGGCATCAGGAATGTAGCATAGGGAATAGAGGCATCAGGGATGTAGCGTAGGGTATAGAGGCGTCAGGGATGTAGCATAGGGAATAGAGGCGTCAGGGATGTAGCGTAGGGAATAGAGGCGTCAGGGATTTAGCTTAGGGAATATAGGCATCAGGGATGTACTAGCAGGTATATAGAGGTCAGTGTACTGTATAGAGGGTAGAGATGAGCGGGTTCGGTTCCTCGGAATCCGAACCCGCCCGAACTTCAGGTTTTTTTACACGGGGCCGAGCGACTCGGATCTTCCCGCCTTACTCGGTTAACCCGAGCGCGCCCGAACGTCATCATCCCGCTGTCGGATTCTCGCGAGGCTCGTATTCTATCGCGAGACTCGGATTCTATATAAGGAGCCGCGCGTCGCCGCCATTTTCACACGTGCATTGAGATTGATAGGGAGAGGACGTGGCTGGCGTCCTCTCCGTTTAGACTAGAGTACTAGAGAGAGACACAAATTTTGGGGAGCATATTATTAGGAGGAGTACTACTTGCTGCTGATAGTGTGACCAGTGACCACCAGTTTAATTAATCCGTTCTCTGCCTGAAAAAAAACGATACACAGTGTGACACAGTCACATACCATATCTGTGCTCAGCCCAGTGTGCTGCATTATATGTAATACTGTATATCATTATCTGACTGTGCTGAGTGCTCACTGCTCACGCAGCTTAATTGTGGGGGAGACTGGGGAGCAGTTATAGCAGGAGTACATATTTTAAGTACAGTGCACACTTTTGCTGCCAGAGTGCAACTGCCAGTGTGACTGACCAGTGACCACTGACCACCAGTATTGTGATTGTCAGCTGACCACCAGTATATTGTGATTGTCTGCCTGAAAAAGTTAAACACTCGTCGTGTGGTGTTTTTATAAACGCATTCTGCAGACAGTGTCCAGCAGGTCCGTCATTACATAATATATACCTGTCCGGCTGCAGTACTAGTGTGATATATATATATATATATATTTTAATTTTATCTCATCATCCAGTCTATATTAGCAGCAGACACAGTACGGTAGTCCACGGCTGTAGCTACCTCTGTGTCGGCAGTCGCTCGTCCATACATAATTGTATACCACCTACCCGTGTTTTTTTTTTTTTCTATCTTCTTGATACTAGTAGCTTACTTTAGGAGTCTGCAGTGCTGACAGACAGTGTCCAGCAGGTCCGTCATTACATAATATATACCTGTCCGGCTGCAGTACTAGTGTGATATATATATATATATATATATATATATATATATATTTAATTTTATCTCATTATCATCCAGTCTATATTAGCAGCAGACACAGTACGGTAGTCCACGGCTGTAGCTACCTCTGTGTCGGCAGTCGCTCGTCATCCATAAGTATACTAGTATCCATCCATCTCCATTGTTTACCTGAGGTGCCTTTTAGTTGTGCCTATTAAAATATGGAGAACAAAAATGTTGAGGTTCCAAAAATAGGGAAAGATCAAGATCGACTTCCACCTCGTGCTGAAGCTGCTGCCACTAGTCATGGCCGAGACGATGAAATGCCAGCAACGTTGTCTGCCAAGGCCGATGCCCAATGTCATAGTACAGAGCATGTAAAATCCAAAACACCAAATATCAGTAAAAAAAGGACTCAAAAATCTAAAATAAAATTGTCGGAGGAGAAGCGTAAACTTGCCAATATGCCATTTACCACACGGAGTGGCAAGGAACGGCTGAGGCCCTGGCCTATGTTCATGGCTAGTGGTTCAGCTTCACATGAGGATGGAAGCACTCAGCCTCTCGCTAGAAAAATGAAAAGACTCAAGCTTGCAAAAGCACAGCAAAGAACTGTGCGTTCTTCGAAATCCCAAATCCACAAGGAGAGTCCAATTGTGTCGGTTGCGATGCCTGACCTTCCCAACACTGGACGTGAAGAGCATGCGCCTTCCACCATTTGCACGCCCCATGCAAGTGCTGGAAGGAGCACCCGCAGTCCAGTTCCTGATAGTCAGATTGAAGATGTCAGTGTTGAAGTACACCAGGATGAGGAGGATATGGGTGTTGCTGGCGCTGGGGAGGAAATTGACCAGGAGGATTCTGATGGTGAGGTGGTTTGTTTAAGTCAGGCACCCGGGGAGACACCTGTTGTCCGTGGGAGGAATATGGCCATTGACATGCCTGGTGAAAATACCAAAAAAATCAGCTCTTCGGTGTGGAAGTATTTCAACAGAAATGCGGACAACAGGTGTCAAGCCATGTGTTGCCTTTGTCAAGCTGTAATAAGTAGGGGTAAGGACGTTAACCACCTCGGAACATCCTCCCTTATACGTCACCTGCAGCGCATTCATAATAAGTCAGTGACAAGTTCAAAAACTTTGGGCGACAGCGGAAGCAGTCCACTGACCAGTAAATCCCTTCCTCTTGTAACCAAGCTCACGCAAACCACCCCACCAACTCCCTCAGTGTCAATTTCCTCCTTCCCCAGGAATGCCAATAGTCCTGCAGGCCATGTCACTGGCAATTCTGACGAGTCCTCTCCTGCCTGGGATTCCTCCGATGCATCCTTGCGTGTAACGCCTACTGCTGCTGGCGCTGCTGTTGTTGCTGCTGGGAGTCGATGGTCATCCCAGAGGGGAAGTCGTAAGCCCACTTTTACTACTTCCACCAAGCAATTGACTGTCCAACAGTCCTTTGCGAGGAAGATGAAATATCACAGCAGTCATCCTGTTGCAAAGCGGATAACTGAGGCCTTGACAACTATGTTGGTGTTAGACGTGCGTCCGGTATCCGCCGTTAGTTCACAGGGAACTAGACAATTTCTTGAGGTAGTGTGCCCCCGTTACCAAATACCATCTAGGTTCCACTTCTCTAGGCAGGCGATACCGAGAATGTACACGGACGTCCGAAAAAGACTCACCAGTGTCCTAAAAAATGCAGTTGTACCCAATGTCCACTTAACCACGTACATGTGGACAAGTGGAGCAGGGCAGGGTCAGGACTATATGACTGTGACAGCCCACTGGGTAGATGTATGGACTCCCGCCGCAAGAACAGCAGCGGCGGCACCAGTAGCAGCATCTCGCAAACGCCAACTCTTTCCTAGGCAGGCTACACTTTGTATCACCGGTTTCCAGAATACGCACACAGCTGAAAACCTCTTACGGCAACTGAGGAAGATCATCGCGGAAGGGCTTACCCCAATTGGACTCTCCTGTGGATTTGTGGCATCGGACAACGCCAGCAATATTGTGTGTGCATTAAATATGGGCAAATTCCAGCACGTCCCATGTTTTGCACATACCTTGAATTTGGTGGTGCAGAATTATTTAAAAAACGAGAGGGGCGTGCAAGAGATGCTGTCGGTGGCCAGAAGAATTGCGGGACACTTTCGGCGTACAGGCACCACGTACAGAAGACTGGAGCAACACCAAAAATGCCTGAACCTGCCCTGTCATCATCTGAAGCAAGAAGTGGTAACGAGGTGGAATTCAACCCTATATATGCTTCAGAGGTTGGAGGAGCAGCAAAAGGCCATTCAAGCCTATACAATTGAGCACGATATAGGAGGTGGAATGCACCTGTCTCAAGCGCAGTGGAGAATGATTTCAACGTTGTGCAAGGTTCTGCTGCCCTTTGAACTTGCCACACGTGAAGTCAGTTCAGACGCTGCCAGCCTGAGTCAGGTCATTCCCCTCATCAGGCTTTTGCAGAAGAAGCTGGAGACATTGAAGGAGGAGCTAACACAGAGCGATTCCGCTAGGCATGTGGGACTTGTGGATGGAGCCCTTAATTCGCTTAACAAGGATTCACGGGTGGTCAATCCGTTGAAATCAGAGCACTACATTTTGGCCACCGTGCTCGATCCTAGATTTAAAACCTACCTTGGATCTCTCTTTCCGGCACACACAAGTCTGCTGGGGTTCAAAGACCTGCTGGTGAGAAAATTGTCAAGTCAAGCGGAACGCGACCTGTCAACATCTCCTCCTTCACATTCTCCCGCAACTGGGGGTGCGAGGAAAAGGCTCAGAATTCCGAGCCCACCCGCTGGCGGTGATGCAGGGCAGTCTAGAGCGACTGCTGATGCTGACATCTGGTCCGGACTGAAGGACCTGACAACGATTACGGAGTCGGACATGTCGTCTACTGGCACTGCATATGATTCTCTCCCCATTGAAAGAATGGTGGAGGATTATATGAGTGACCGCATCCAAGTAGGCACGTCAGACAGTCCGTACTTATACTGGCAGGAAAAAGAGGCAATTTGGAGGCCCTTGCACAAACTGGCTTTATTCTACCTAAGTTGCCCTCCCACAAGTGTGTACTCCGAAAGAGTGTTTAGTGCCGCCGCTCACCTTGTCAGCAATCGGCGTACGAGGTTACTTCCAGAAAATGTGGAGAAGATGATGTTCATTAAAATGAATTATAATCAATTCCTCCGTGGAGACATTGACCAGCAGCAATTGCCTCCACAAAGTACACAGGGAGCTGAGATGGTGGATTCCAGTGGGGATGAATTGATAATCTGTGAGGAGGGGGATGTACACGGTGATATATCGGAGGATGATGATGAGGTGGACATCTTGCCTCTGTAGAGCCAGTTTGTGCAAGGAGAGATTAATTGCTTCTTTTTTGGTGGGGGTCCAAACCAACCCGTCATTTCAGTCACAGTCGTGTGGCAGACCCTGTCACTGAAATGATGGGTTGGTTAAAGTGTGCATGTCCTGTTTGTACAACATAAGGGTGGGTGGGAGGACCCAAGGACAATTCCATCTTCCACCTCTTTTTTTCTTTCATTTTTCTTTGCGTCATGTGCTGTTTGGGGAGTATTTTTTTGAAGGGCCATCCTGCGTGACACTGCAGTGCCACTCCTAGATGGGCCAGGTGTTTGTGTCGGCCACTAGGGTCGCTTATCTTACTCACACAGCTACCTCATTGCGCCTCTTTTTTTCTTTGCGTCATGTGCTGTTTGGGGAGTGTTTTTTGGAAGGGCCATCCTGCGTGACACTGCAGTGCCACTCCTAGATGGGCCAGGTGTTTGTGTCGGCCACTAGGGTCGCTTATCTTACTCACACAGCTACCTCATTGCGCCTCTTTTTTTCTTTGCGTCATGTGCTGTTTGGGGAGTGTTTTTTGGAAGGGCCATCCTGCGTGACACTGCGGTGCCACTCCTAGATGGGCCAGGTGTTTGTGTCGGCCGCTAGGGTCGCTTAGCTTACTCTCACAGCTACCTCATTGCGCCTCTTTTTTTCTTTGCGTCATGTGCTGTTTGGGGAGTGTTTTTTGGAAGGGCCATCCTGCGTGACACTGCAGTGCCACTCCTAGATGGGCCAGGTGTTTGTGTCGGCCACTAGGGTCGCTTAGCTTAGTCATCCAGCGACCTCGGTGCAAATTTTAGGACTAAAAATAATATTGTGAGGTGTGAGGCGTTCAGAATAGACTGAAAATGAGTGGAAATTATGGTTTTTGAGGTTAATAATACTTTGGGATCAAAATGACCCCCAAATTCTATGATTTAAGCTGTTTTTTAGTGTTTTTTGAAAAAAACACCCGAATCCAAAACACACCCGAATCCGAAAAAAAAAATTCGGTGAGGTTTTGCCAAAACGCGGTCGAACCCAAAACACGGCCGCGGAACCGAACCCAAAACCAAAACACAAAACCCGAAAAATTTCAAGTGCACATCTCTAGAGGGGTCAGTAATGCAGTGATGGTTATAGAAATGTCAGTGATGTAGTGTAGGGTATAGAGGGGTCAGTTATGTAGTGTGGGGTAAAGAGGGGTCAGTAAAGATACTAAGCTGAAGTACTTAGAACACTTCTTGAATTAAGACACAAGCTGCAAGAAAAAGTATGCAATATGGGTGAAAAGGCAAATGTCAGAGGTCTGATACAAGTGACCAGCTCCACACCTTGCACCACATAGCGTTATGTTAAACTGGGATATGTTCTTTTTTGGTGTGTGTGTGTGTGTGTGTGTGTGTGTGTGTGTGGGGGGGGGGGGGGGGGGTGCCAAAGGAAATTTTTGCCATTGGCTCCTTTGGTCTAGAACCAGCCCTGATCACAAAATATTTTTGTCTGAGCAGACTGGACACTGATCAGCGTTGGCTCATTCTCAGCCCCCCGCCCAGCCTCTGCTGCCAACAGACTGCTATTAGCTAGTTAACCTTCTGCCTTCCCTATCTATGACACAGACTGCTGCTAATGCTACCAGAATGTTCCCAGTGGCTTCACACCAACAGTGAATCCCAGCCGATGATGTAGGGCAGCGTGTGGGGGAGGGGGTCAGTTGCTGTGGCTCCAACATGGTAACCGCCAATGGACTGCAATGCTTTATCGAAAGGGGGGGCGCCAGTCCCTTACTTTGCCAGGGGCGCTTGGACCCCTAGCTACACCTCTGTTGACCCTAACCGATACCCCTAAACTAACCTTAATTTCTGCAGTAAAAATCCATGTTTCTATGTATATAGGGGGTCATTCCGAGTTGATCGCTTGCTGCCGTTGTTCGCTGCATAGCAATCAGTTGAAAAAAAATGGCTAATCTGTGCATGCGCATGCTCCGTAATGTGCATGCGCATCGTACGGGTACAAAGTCCATTGTGGTTTTGCACTAGTTCTAGCGATTATTCCAATCACAGAACAGGCCACAAGGAGATTGACAGAAAGAGGGCGTTTCTGGGTGTCAACTGACCGTTTTCAGGGAGTGCTTGGAAAAATGCAGGCGTGGCAGAAGAAATGCAGACGTGGCTGGGCATTCGCTGGATGGGTGTGTGACATCAAAAGCCGTCCCTCGGTTGTTAGAATCAACGCACACGAAGTGTAACTACAGTGCTGGTCGTATTTTGAAACGATTTTGCAGGCGCTCTGCTACTCAAGTATTCGCACTTCTCCAAAGTGAATATACACTCTCCAGTGGGCAGCGACAATGCGTTTGCATGGCTGCTAAAAACTGCTAGCGAGCAATCAACTCAGAATGACCCCCATAGTGTATTGCAAGAAAATATATGTAAATCCAATGGTACCGTAAGTGCGGTATATACTCGCACTTCTTTGCGGGGTGAGAACATCTCCCCTAAGTGAAGTCTGCCCTATGAATAGAGTTTGTGTGATCCCTGTGCAGCAGTCACAGAAAGGGTTCATCTCTGCAGTTTGTCACTCAAATTACATTGCTGCATTTTTTCTAGAAGTGGATCTGAGAGCTGTTACCCGCAGACCAGCTACAATAATTATCCTGGGTACTCACTAGACCAGTGGTTCTCAAACTGCACCCTGGGGTGCCTCAGGACACTTGCAGGGGTGCCTTGGATTGGTGGTCCAGGACCAATTCAAAATATTTGTAGTTAGTGTTATAGGCAAAACCAGTGCTGTTGGCTGGCAATCATAACATATGTGCACAAGCAGAAGCAAATCCTGTCCCCTACCAAAGGGCCAGTGCTAGGGTGTTTGGCGCCTCCCTGCAAACTATTAATTTGGGCCCTCTCTCCAATACTTAATAAAGGGACAGTGCGAACCTTAAAAAAAGAAGGTGTGGTATCACAAGGAAGGGGCATGGCCACACAATAGCACCCCAAATCAAAATACGCCACACAGTAGCACTATCTTATTGTCATTACACCGCATGTAATAATAATAATAATAATAATAATAATAATAATAATACCCACAGTCGCAGTGCCCTTTATACACATAACCACCATATCAGTGCAGCTTACACACATAATGCCAACAGTAGCAGTGCCCCTTCTACACATGCCCACGGTGGCAATCCTTTACATGGCAAATATCAACCTGGTTTTGCCATGTAAAGGATTGCCACTTTAAAAACAAACAATCAAACAAACAAAAAAAAAAAACAACAGGAAAAAACACAAAATCTCTCACTTTCTGATTCTCACACCCTATTACATTCCTCCCTATATATTTAAATGTTTCTATTACTGTATGTTCCCTCTTCCCTTCTCCAAACTATACACATCAACATTTTTTAGTATTTCCAGGTAAGTTTTGTGATGTAGGCCATGCACAATTTTAGTTGCCCTAATGTATTTACAGCCTTCTGGAGATATGGCTTCTGGAACTGAACACAGGATTCTAAATGTGGCTGTACCAAGGACCTATACAGTGGCATTACAGGTTGAGTATCCCTTATCCAAAATGCTTGGGACCAGAGGAATTTTGGATATCGGATTTTTCTGTATTTTGGAATAATTGCATACCATAATGAGATATTATGGTGATGGGACCTAAATCTAAGCACAGAAGGCATTTATGTTTCATATACACCTTATACACACAGCCTGAAGGTCATTTTAGCCAATATTTTTTATAACTTTGTGCATTAAACAAAGTGTGTGTACATTCACAGAATTCATTTATGTTTCATATACACCTTATACACACAGTCTGAAGTTCATTTAATACAATATTTTTAATAACTTTGAGTATTAAACAAAGTTTGTGTACACTGAGCCATCAAAACACAAAGGTTTCACTATCTCAGTCTCACTCAAAAAAGTCCGTATTTCGGAATATTCCGTATTTCGGAATATTTGGATATGGGATACTCAACCTGTATTACTTTTTTCTGCTACTGGTTCTTTAACCTATGCAAACAAGCATCTGACTTGCCTTTCCTATTGCTTTGTTACATTGCTCACCTGAAATAGTAATACTTAGATAGCTTTCCTCTTGCCATTATAATGTCCTTAATATTATAGTTAGCCTTTGCATTTTTGAGACGTGTATGATTTTGCATTTTTTGGCATTAAATGTTGCCATGTTCTTGACCATTCCTCTAGTCCAGGGGCGGAACTGCCAGAGACAACGGAGTCAGTTGCCGCCGGGCTCCAGCCCTAAAGGGGCTTCCTCCATTGCCCCCCGGCTGTTACGTGCCCTTCCTACTAAATAGACAAAGGCGCTACCAGCAGGGTCTCGCAGTTTGTACATTCCATGCCGTAACACCCTTCTTTCCACCTTCACAATGAAGCTATTGGTACTTTGCAAAAAAAAAATTATTAGCATTGCAACTCAGCAGATCAATGCAGTGTGCAGCCACACACTCCATATATCTGCTCAGCCACAAAGCTGATTATTTCTTCACAAAGTACAAGGTGAGCTCCAAATAGAATTCTCTAGCTTAGATTATACCTTTCTATGCAAGGGTAAATAGCTCAATTGTTTGACTGCAATGCCACAGGAAATGGTTTGGATCCAAGACAGTGTGACTGAATAATAAAGAAACCTTAAGATGAGTTCATGAATGTTGTATAAGTATTAGTGAGAGAAGGGGTCAGGAGCATGCTAGGCTGCAAAAAATAAGGTAGGCTGCAAGTGAAAGTAATGATCTCCTATATATTTTCCCAGATCTGTCACTCTGTGTGGCTAACTCTGGGGGAAGTCACAGCAATGGGCGGAGACGGCATCTGCAGGACGATACACCAGTGCCAGCAGCAGACCGTAACAAAGTGACAGATCAGGGAGAATATATAGGAGGTAGGGAGGTGGCCATGGTACATGGCTGGCCAAGGGACACTAGCTCATGTACCCCTTTACCACTGAGGCTGGCCACCAAGGATGGACCTGTCACCAGTGCACATGCAATAACCTCTTCTGCTGCCCTCTTTGCAACTCAGACTGCCCAGTGCTCCCCTTCGCTAACAGTCCACAAAGTTTCCCCATCTCACGATCTGCCTCCTCACCCCCACTTTCATCTCTACAGCACACGCGCATATCATACAAGATCCCATCATGCGTACGTAGGTCTGAAATGCAAGAGGGAGGTTGGGGGGAGATTGGCATGCGCCAGCAACACCACACAGCTCACTGTGACCACAGTGGAGAGGCGCTGCAACAGGACAATACACCAACCTCGGAGCAAGGAACTGCGTCGGTCAGGAGGAGAACTATTTCAATAGCATAAAAAGGTTAATGCGTCCCACCCTATGGACACCAGACTCATCAAGTCACTGTTGCCAGAGTCTCATACAATGACTCTGAACCTCTAAGCACACTATTTGACTGTCCACACCCTGCTGTGCCTATTACCCATCTCCTCCACCACCCTCAACACTGACCCACACATCATTCACCCACAGAGATACAATAAAGGTAGTTTGGATAAATTAGCTAAATGAAATGGATTTAACCAATTTATCTAAATGACCATTTTTGGATGTTTTCCAGTGTTTGTGAGCAAATGGTCAATTGTCATTTGCTGCCACATATTAGCATAATTTTGTTTCAACTAGAAAAAAAAATTTTGACAGATAATCTAAGTGTGGATCCAGTTTAAAGGTCCGTATTCACGGCCCGATTTTGGGGAGAGATGTGTGCTGAGCGAACTGCTCAGCACACATCTCTGCCCCCGCTCAGCACAGCGTGATGTGTGCTGAGCGTACGGGGGGTGGGGGGGGGGGCGCTCATTTCACCCCCTGTGTAGGGCATTCTGTGTGTATCCAGTTTAACAGGTGTGAGCATCATACAACTACTGACTTGCGAGTAACTATACAGCAGCTCCATACCTTGTGACTTGAAGAAACACCAGTTAACCCCGGGAATGCTGCAGTCAAAGCAACAATTCCTCTTCTTACATTCCGCTGCACTTATTGTGGGGTAGCCGCAATCCCTTCTGCTGTACGGTTCCACATTACATTGTTTCTTGTCACTTCCTGTTGATGCAGTAAGGAAACATCCAGGAATTACAGCAGCTTAGTTTTTTTTTAACTGGGGCAATTTAGCTAGATCACAGGGCAATTTAGCTCCTTTGGTCCTTTTTTAGGACCAGTTAATCAGACAGTTGAGCAAACTGAAAAACAGCTAACAGGAAATTTCCACTTAAATGGTATTTTCTAATCTTATCTGACCATGACTAAGAATAAAGGATACACAAGATAAACTCTTAGAGCCATGGACCTTATCCATGTTTAAGCTCCATCAAATCTGTAATCAATAGCACTACATGCTCCCACTTTACCACTGTACTATATACTCTACCTGTGTTTTTAAGGTAAAAACACCATTTAACCCCAGTGACACTTGAATTAAAGCAGCAGCCTCTGGAATAGCATTCCTTAGCATTAATCCCAGGAAATCTGCAATCTTCACGCTCTTTGATAGCCATGCTACATTGCTGTTTACTTGGATGGAGCAGAGAGCACAACATCAGGACATAGGAAATATTACAATGCATGATAAGAAAGGTGTGAGCTCTACAGCAAGGCCTCTAACCCTTTGCCAGTGCCAAATACATAGGGCTTAACTCAGATCTGATCACAGCAGCAAATTTATTAGCTAAAACCATGTACACTGCAGGGGGGGGGGGGTGTATAATATTTGCAGAGAGAGTTAGATTTTGGTGCGGTGTGTTCAAACTGAAATCTAAATTGCAGTGTAAAAACAAAACAGCCAGTATTTACCCTGCACACAAACAATATAACCCACCTAAATCTCTCTGCAAATGTTATATCTGCCCCCCCCCAACCCTGCAGTGCACATGGTTTTGCCCACTAGCTAACAAATTTGCTGCATCTGGGAATTACAGCAGCTTAATATTTCTTTTTACAGAAGGTTCAGCAAATTAAATTATTTAGTGAAATACTGTAATCATAACAGTTACAGGGATATTGTAGGTAGATTTATTGTCAGTGGATAAATGTAAAAATTAAACCCTTAGGCATAGTTCCAAAATGCTGTCATTGCAATCCAGATTTTAAGGATATCATGCTTGAGCACAGGTGACTTAATTAGAACTTCGGTCAATGTGAATTAACCATTGGACTCAACCATGGTTATCCTTAAAACCCAGGGGTCTATTTAAGATCGATCTTAATCGATGTTGGGCTTCCAGGTTGAAAAAAGAACACACATTTACTAACATTTTAAAATTTATATAAAAAATCATCTGTTCGTAAATGCAGTGCACATGGTTTTGCCCAACTGCTAACAAAAATCCTGCTGCGATCAACTCAGAATTACCCCCCATGGCCCTCATTCCGAGTTGTTCGCTCGCAAGCTGCTTTTAGCAGCATTGCACACGCTAAGCTGCCGCCTACTGGGAGTGAATCTTAGCATCTTAAAATTGCGAACGAAAGATTTGCAATATTGCGATAAGACATCTCTGTGCAGTTTCTGAGTAGCTCGAGACTTACTCTGCCAGTGCGATCAGTTCAGTGCTTGTCGTTCCTGGTTTGACGTCACAAACACACCCAGCGTTCGCCCAGACACTCCTCCGTTTCTCCAGCCACTCCCGCGTTTTTCCCAGAAACGGTAGCATTTTTTCCCACACGCCCCTAAAACGGCCTGTTTCCGCCCAGAAACACCCACTTCCTGTCAATCACATTACGATCACCAGAACGATGAAAAAACCGTGAGTAATATTCCTAACTGCATAGCAAATTTACTTGGCGCAGTCGCAGTGTGAACATTGCGCATGCGCATTAAGCGGAAAATCGCTGCGATGCGAAGAAAATTACAGAGCGAACAACTCGGAATGACCACCTATGTGCACTGCAGGGAAGGCAGATTTAACATGTGCAGAGAGAGTTAGATTTGGGTGTGGTGTGTTCAATCTGCAATCTAATTTGCAGTGTAAAAATAAAGCAGTCAGTATTTACCCTGCACAGAAACAAAATAACTCACCCAAATCTAACTCTTTCTGCACATGTTATATCTGCCTCCCCTGCAGTACACATGGCTTTGCCCAACTGCTAACAAAATTCCTGCTGCGATCAACTTGGAATTACCCCCATCGATTGATGTTTTCACACTGCTCGTGTATATAAGACATAGGGCCTAATTCAGTTTGGATCGTAATACGCGTTCCAACCGCAAAAACTATGAAGAGGATGGGGGCATATACGCAGGGTCCATCCTGTGCGTGTGCCTACATTTTCTCCGGGTGCCCCGCAGAAAATGCGAATGCCTCTGCCTGTCAATCAGTAGAGGGCGTACCTTCGCAGGTATATCGCGATCATGAGCCATGTCTCCCATTTTTGTCATTATAGGTGCTCTGTGAGCTGCTGGCCATGCCCCAGCCCCTCTGTCTCCCGTGAATAGAGATTGAGGCTTATTCAGACCAGATCGCTTCAATTTATTTTCACCCAGCGGGCAATCTGGTTTGCACTGCACATGCGTATGCGCCACAATGCGTAAGTGCGACGGTCCGGAGATCACAAGAAGATTGACAAGAAGAGGGTGTTTGTGTGGGTGGCAACTGAATGTTTCTAGGGAGTGTCCGGAAAAACACTGGAGGGACCCGGCGTTTTGTGGGAGGATTTGTGACGTCACCTCAATGGCTGAGTAAGTGCTGAGCTGTGCAGCTCTTGTGCACATGTGATCACACACCTGCACAGCAAATTTTCCCTTCCGCTGTAGGCGACAACTACCTGATTACAGGGATGCAAAAAACACACCCTAGCGATCAGGTCTGAATTACCCACAATGTGCATATTTGCAGAGCAACAAGCTACAGGGAGCCTTCCACCCCCCCCCCCCCCCTTCCCCATGGGAAGGGGGGGGGGGGTTGTTTGGGTTAGCTGGACATTCCCCAAAAAAGTGACTGTCCTGCAAAAATTGGGATAGTTGGGAGGTATGTTCAAATACATTTATTGTTTTGCATGCAGGGTAAATACTGGCTTCTTTGACATTTAGCCACAAATGCTGCACAGCTGAATTACAGTATTACACTGCAATTAACAGTTATGCTAGGACATTCCCCCTCCCAAATCTACCTCTCTCTGCATGTTACATCTGTCCCACAGTGGCGTGCGGTGAGGTCAGTGGCTAGTGAGGCACTACAGCCATAATGTCCGCCAAATCCTGCCGATGACCCTTAGCCAATGCCCGCTACTGCCTCTGAGCCGATACCCGCTGCCACCGCCAATGGCTTACAAACTCGCCCACAATCAACTGACCCAGCCCTCCACCACTAATTTCTATCTCAGTCCGATGCCGCCAATGCCCGCTGCCTGCCTGCTCATTGTTCTCGTTATATATTATAAATTTTTAAAGAAAAAAAAAATGAGTGTTTGGGACTGGGAAGGGTGAGGGAGGAGGACATGAATGCAATTTTGTTGTCCAGGGCTTCCATTAACTTAAAGGAGAAGGGTCTGAATGGGTTAAAAAAAATGCGTGAGGTCCCCCCTCCTTAGTATAACCAGCCTCGGGCTCTTTGAGCCGGTCCTGGTTATTTAAATACTGGGGGAAAAATTGGACAGGGGTTCCCCGTATTTAGACAACCAGCACCGGGCTCTTAGACCGGTCCAGTTTCCAAAAATACGTGGGACAATAGATGTAGGGGTCCCCCATATTTTTAAAACCAGCACCGGGCTCCACTAGCCAGAGAGATAATGCCACAGCCGGGGGACACTTTTATGTAGGTCCCTGCGGCCCTGGCATTACCCCTCCAACTAGTCACCCCTGGCCGGGGTTCCCTGGAGGAGTGGGGACCCCTTAAATCAAGAGGTTCCTCCCCTCGAGGCACCCAAGGGCCAGGGGTGAAGCCCGAGGCTGTCCCCAGCACCCCTGGGTGGTGGGTGTCGGGCTGATAGCCATGTGTGTAAAAAAAGAATATTGTTTTTTCGTTGTGGAACTACAAGGCCCAGCAAGCCTCCCCCGCTTGCTGGTACTTGGAGAACCTCAAGTACCAGCAGGCGGGGAAATAACGGGCTTGCTGGTACCTGTAGTTCTACAACAACAACAAATACCCAAATAAAAACACAAACACACACAGCGTGACAGTAAAATTATTGAGACAGGCTGTAGCATGTGGGTGCATGTAACCCTATAAAAGTGATGGATTGGGTGACTATTACAATACCCACTGTTGCTGTCTGAAAAATGATGGATTTATAGATTGCTCTGCCGAGACATGTTTTTTTCTAAAATGCACCACAGGTATGGATGGATAGTATACTTGACGACACAGAGGTAGGTAGAGCAGTGGCCTACTGTACCGTACTGCTATATATTATATTATTTATTATTATTATTATCCTTTATTTATATGGTGCCACAAGGGTTCCGCAGTGCCCAATTACAGAGTACATAAACAAATCATCAAACAGGAAAACAGCAACTTACAGTTGACGACAATATAGGACAAGTACAGGGTTAATAAACATAGCTACATCAGCAGATGACACTGGAATAAGTATCAGGTGGCAGAAGACTGCTGAATTTGGTGCAGCTGAAGATTATTAAAGTAAGAAAAGAGTAAGCACATGAGGGAAGAGGGCCCTGCTCGTGAGAGCTTACATTCTAAAAGGGAGGGGTAGACAGACAGGGGTGAGACAGATGGGGTACATAGAGAGCATGGAACAGAGGTTTAGGATGAGATTTGGCTGGGTTTGGTGAAGAAGTGGGTCTTGAGAGCCCGTTTGAAGTTTTGTAGAGAGGTGGAGAGTCTGAGGGGGAGAGGTAGGGAATTCCAGAGAAGTGGTGCAGCACGTGAAAAATCTTGGAGGTAGGAGTGGGAGGAAGTAATCCGTAGGCAGGAGAGTCGGTGTGCATTAGCAGAGCGAAGAGGACGGGTGGGAGTGTAAAGCGAGATAAGATCAGAGATGTAGATGGGAGAGGAGTGGGTGAGGGCTTTGTAAGCAAGTGTGAGAAGCTTGAAATGGATTCTGAAAGGGAAGGGGAGCCAGTGAAGGACTAGTAAGAGAGGAGAGGTGGACGTAGTGCGTTTGGTGAGGAAAATGAGCCGGGCAGCAGCATTGAGGATAGATTGGAGTGGAGAGAGGTATTTGTCAGGAATGCCAGTCAGGAAGAGATTACAGCAGTCCAGTCTGGAGATGACCAGTGAGTGGATAAGAGTCTTAGTAGCATCCTGGGTCAGAAAGGGTCTGATCCTGGAAATATTTTTTAGATGAAAATGGCAGGTTTGTGAGAAGTGCTGAATGTGTGGTTTGAAGGAGAGGGAGGAGTCAAGGATTACTCCAAGACAGCGCGCTTGGGGGGTAGAGGAGATAGTAGTGCCATCAATAGATAATGAGATTGTAGGAGGTGAGATTATGCGGGAGGGAGGGAAGATGATCAGCTCGGTCTTAGACATGTTAAGTTTAAGAAAGCGCTGGGACATCCAGGAAGAGATAGCAGAGAGACAGTTGGAGATACGAGTGAGGAGAGTAGGGGAGAGGTCTGGAGAGGAAAGATAGATTTGAGTGTCATCAGCATAGAGATGATATTGGAAACCAAAAGAACTAATGAGCTTACCTAGTGAGGACGTATAGAGAGAGAAGAGAAGAGGACCAAGGACAGAACCTTGGGGTACCCCTACAGTTAGTGGAAGTGAGGGGGAGGTGGAGTCATGAGAGGATACAGAGAATGAACGGTCAGAAAGGTAGGACGACAACCAAGAGAGGGCAGTGTTACGCAGACCAATGGAGTGAAGGATTTGCAGTAGGAGAGGATGGTCCACAGTGTCAAAAGCAGCAGAGAGATCAAGTAGAATAAGTAGAGAGTAATGTCCCTTAGATTTAGCAGCATGGAGGTCATTGCATACTTTTGTAAGGGCAGTTTCAGTGGAGTGGAGAGGACGGAAGCCAGACTGGAATGGGTCAAGCAGTGAGTGTGAGGAAAGAAAGGAAGTAAGGCGGTTGTAGACAATACGCTCAAGGAGTTTGGAGGCAAAAGGGAGGAGAGAGATGGGTCGGTAGTTGGAGAGAGTGTTTGGATCAAGGGTAGGTTTTTTAAGAATAGGAGAGATGAGAGCGTGCTTGAAGGCAGAGGGGACAGTGCCTGATGAGAGGGAGAGATTGAGAAGGTGGGAAAGATGGGAACAAGCAGAAGAAGAGAGGTGGCAAAGGAGGCGGGAGGGGATAGGGTCAAGTGGGGAGGTGGTGAGGGGACAGGAACGAATGAGGGCCATGACTTCCTCTCCAGATGCATGGGAGAAAGATGACAGAGTTGGTGTGAGGGATGGGGAGGGTTGGTAAGGGATGGGAGAAGGCTGGTTACTGATAGTCTGGTGTGATGTGATGTCCTGACGTATGGAGTCAATTTTGGATGTGAAGTAAGTGGCAAAGTCAAGAGCAGAGAGTGAGGAAGGGAGACGAGGTGGAGGTGGGCAGAGGAGTGAGTTGAGAGTGGCAAAGAGGCGCCGGGGGTTGGAAGACTGGGAGGAGATGAGGTTCTTGAAGTATGACTGTTTAGCAAGAGAAAGGGCAGCACTGAAGGATGAGAGCATAAGTTTGAAATGGAGGAAGTCTGCCTTAGAGCGTGATTTCCTCCAGTGTCGCTCAGCAGTACATGAGCATTTTTGCAGATATCTGGTGCATTTGGTGTGCCAGGGTTGAGGTGTTAATTTGCAAGGGTGAATAGTGGTTGGTGGAGCAACAGAGTCAAGAGCAGAAGTAAGGGAAGCATTGTATGTGGAAGTGGCTTGTTCAGGGCATGAGAGAGAGAGAATAGGAGAGAGAAGTGAGTCAAACAGAGAGGAAAGGAATGTGGTGTCAATAGCTTCAATGTTACGCTTAGTGATGGTAGCCTTAGGAGGTAGAGATGGGGAAGTCGAGAGAGATAGGTTGAAGGAGAGCAGGTGGTGGTCAGAGAGGGGAAATGGGGAGTTGGAAAAATCAGAAATATCACAGCGGTGAGTGAAGACCAGATCCAGTGAGCTCCCATTCACATGGGAGGGTGAGGAGGTCCACTGGGAGAGACCAAGTGAAGAGGTGAGGTTAAGGAGTTTAGAGGCAGGGGATTGTGTGGGGATGTCAATAGGGATGTTGAAATCGCCTAGGATAATGGTGGGAATGTCAGAAGAGAGGAAGTGAGGAAGCCAGGAAGCAAAGTTGTCGATGAATTTGGAAGCAGTGCCAGGGGGGCGGTAAATGACAGCTACTCTAAGATTGACTGGTTGGAAGAGGCATATGGCGTGGACCTCAAATGTAGAGAATATAAGGGATGGTTCTGGTGGTATGAGTTGGTAGGAGTAACTAGAAGGTAAAAGGACCCCAACACCACCCCCATGGCGACCCCCAGGTCGGGGTGTGTGTGTGAATGTAAGGCCCCCAGCAGAGAGAGCAGCAGCAGAAGTAGTGTCAGAGGGCATAATCCAAGTTTCAGTAATGGCTAGTAGGTGTAGGGAATTGGAAATGAAAAGGTCATGAGTGGGGACCAGTTTGTTACAAACAGATCTGGCATTCCAGAGGGCACAGGATAGGGGGTATGAGTTTGTGGGAGAGATGTGAATTAGATTTTCAGGGTTGCTGTAGCGATGAGGTGGGATTAACTTTGAGGGCAGGGATGATGAGAGAGTAGTGATGGTACGGGTGCCTGAGCTAGGAGGGGAAACTGCAGGAGGTGGGCAGGGAGGGAGGTCAGTGTGATGTGGATGGGGGTGTGGGGAGGTGACAGGGAAGGGAGAGAGGGAGCAGGGCTGAGTTGTGGGGTAGCAGGACCATGGGGCAGAGGTGAATGAAAGTGGGGTAACAGGAAAGGTGGGGGAAGGAAACAGAGGGATGGAGGGGAGACAGAGGAGGGGAGAGAGGAGGAGGTGGAGGAGACTAGTGGGGAAGGATAAAGATACATTATTAGGTAGACACTGAGTGATGTGAGGAGTATAAGAAAACCTTGACATAGTGTTAAGTAGGTAAATAGGTTGAAGTAGTGGAAGTAGGAGAGGAGACTGTAAGGCAATCCGAGCAGAAGAATTGCAGAAATGCAGGTGAGAAAAGCAGTGTAGGCTCAAGGGGTGTAGCTTTAGTATGAAATGAGTCAAAAGCGTAGATAAAGTGGGTGCAGAAATGTATTTGGAGTGTAAGAAATGAAAGGATTGTGAGAGGTTTAAGAAGCAATGGTAATTATGTTAGATGTTTTAAGTGTTTGCAGGTAAAATTGCATTGGTGCAGCTGTGCTTATAAAACAAAATTACAATAATACAGATACAGGCATTTGTAGGTGAAATGGATGGTTTATGAAATGTCCAAGTAAGGTAGTTCTGTGCTATGTAATCAGATGCAACAATCAGGAGGTGAGTGATCTGAGGAGTAAGTGACTCACATTTGTTATTAGTTCTTCAGTTTTCTTTGTTTTGTTAGATTGGTGTGCTTCTGTTTTCCTTCTTTTTCACTTCAATTGAACGCTGATTGAACACTGCTGTTATGTGTCAATTTTATCACGCTTTGATAAAAATGCACGCTTAGATCAATAAATGCACAGCCAAATGGCTTTGCACAGCCTACACCATTGGACTTAAGTAGAAGACTATTACAAGTGAAACCAATAATTGAAATCTGTAACCACACCCCACCCCCTCAAATGCCAGGCAATAAATTACCTTAAAAACAACAACCAGGCATTCCACAAAGATTAAACTGGGTCTATATCATTCAAAACTTTAAAAAAGTACTTCAAAATCACATACTATGCAATAATGTTTCAATTTGCATAACCCAGCAGAATTAGCTTTGCATATATAGATATAGTGCAGCAGAATATATTGGTGGTTGTAGTCAATTGTAATTACCTGTAGGTGACAAGAAGAGAAGAAACGTCAATTCACAATCGATATCAGCTGAAGATAAATTAACGCTGATTGAACGCTGCTGTTATGTGTCAATTTTATCACGCTTTGATAAAAATGCACGCTTAGATCAATAAATGCACAGCTAAACGGCTTTGCACAGCCTACACCATTGGACTTAAGTAGAAGACTATTACAAGTGAAACCAATAATTGAAATCTGTAACCACACCCCACCCCCTCAAATGCCAGGCAATAAATTACCTTAAAAACAACAACCAGGCATTCCACAAAGATTAAACTGGGTCTATATCATTCAAAACTTTAAAAAAGTACTTAAAAATCACATACTATGCAATAATGTTTCAATTTGCATTACCCAGCAGAATTAGCTTTGCATATATAGATATAGTGCAGCAGAATATATTGGTGGTTGTAGTCAATTGTAATTACCTGTAGGTGACAAGAAGAGAAGAAACGTCAATTCACAATCGATATCAGCTGAAGATAAATTAACGCTGATTGAACGCTGCTGTTATGTGTCAATTTTATCACGCTTTGATAAAAATGCACGCTTGGATCAATAAATGCACAGCCAAACGGCTTTGCACAGCCTACACCATTGGACTTAAGTAGAAGACTATTACAAGTGAAACCAATAATTGAAATCTGTAACCACACCCCACCCCCTCAAATGCCAGGCAATAAATTACCTTAAAAACAACAACCAGGCATTCCACAAAGATTAAACTGGGTCTATATCATTCAAAACTTTAAAAAAGTACTTAAAAATCACATACTATGCAATATTGTTTCAATTTGCATTACCCAGCAGAATTAGCTTTGCATATATAGATATAGTGCAGCAGAATATATTGGTGGTTGTAGTCAATTGTAATTACTCAGCAGAATTAGCTTTTCATATATAGATATAGTGCAGCAGAATATATTGGTGGTTGTAGTCAATTGTAATTACCCAGCAGAATTAGCTTTGCAAATATAGATATAGTGCAGCAGAATATATTGGTGGTTGTAGTCAATTGTAATTACCCAGCAGAATTAGCTTTGCATATATATAGTGCAGCAGAATATATTGGTGGTTGTAGTAAATTGTAATTACCCAGCAGCAGCTCTACTGCACTCAACATCACCAGTGCTCACAATATATATAATGCTATATACTATGCCATAGTGGTGCTTACTATATAACACCTCCTACTGCGTTCCCCCTGGCAATGAGCATGACACCCAGAGAGTGAAACCCCTGGCAATGAGCATGACACCCAGCACGTGAAACTCTTGGCATTGAGCAGTTTTTGTAAAAGTAATTAGAAGCTTTACTGTAGGGCATAGTGTATCACAGATATTGTGGTGAGTGACATAATATGTTCCAAAGGGCATTAATGTGTGGGGCTTAACATGGTGGAAATTACTGTACTTTTTTCCCTGTGGTGGCCGAGGTCTGTTGGTGCAGGGTCAAGAACTGGGGTGTAAGGTAGTCTTTGCCTGCAAGGCTACGCTCATTTTATGGAGACCATACCCATACATTTAAGTGTGGCATATACCTGCGCTTGCTCGCGGGGTGAGAACATCTCCCTAATTGAATTCAGCGATATGAATAGAGGTTGTGCAGCAGCCACAGAAAGGGTTAATCTCTGCAGCTTGTCACTAAATTACATTGTTGCAATTTTAGCTGGGAGCTGCAATAATTACTCTAATACATAACACAGCCAACACTTCTATATTCACACAATATACTGCATGGTGAATATAGCAGTGGGTTGCAGAGAAAAAGAAATATGCTGGCAAAAAAATCCAATTGAGTGATTAAACAGCTCTTCATTTTCTGGCTTTATTTTTATGCTAACAAATTTGTTCTCTGAAAAGTGTCCACAAAGCCAAGTATCTGATTAACACCTTTGTAGGGATGGTTTTTCACCTATTACTAAATTAAACTTGCTTCATTGGAAAGGCAGCAAGATGCATCGTCATTTCAATATCTACTGAAATAATACAGGTTGACACCAGGAAACATTAACGCCACTGCATCCTTGCTGCTTTCTCATGTGGAAGTCTGTTTAATGTGAAAACAAGGTGATATCTAATTAGCACACAGGTAAGGAATTAAGAAAATCTTTATTTAAGGGTGAAGATGTTTCTCACAAAATCGTTACCCCAATGCATCATTGAAATTCAAGCTGGAAAGATGATTTTAATATATCACTTGTACATTTTGTATTGCTCTTCTGGTGACAATGTAGTTTGTTTTTGTCAATTACCATTTTAATAATAGGGTAAAGAAAATTAAGTGAATTTTTGAAAGAAAACAATACTGTCAATATACTATTAAACAAATTAAAATGGTAAAAGTTATTGTACTTTAAGTAAAAATAAAAGAGCTAAAATATCAATCCCAATTTTGGATTACTTTAATTAAAAAAAAAAAGCATACAGCAGAGGATAGTTTCAATCTGCCTACCTCTGGGTTATGAGCCCAGCATGCTTCCATTGCTGTACTCTGCTGCACATGTAAGTGCAAGAGATCCTGAAGCACTCACTCATCATGGGAAAGTACCAATGTGTTTCTTCGTTGGTTGATGGAAGAAACATCTTACAAAAACTCTCCAGATTATTGACTTTTTAAAGTTTTTCTAGGAAACGTTTTAGATGAATGCTTATTAGCCTTTGTCAGTATACACTTTCGTAAAGTGTCTCTGTGGCGCAATCAGTTAGTGTGTACGGCTATTAACTAAAAGGTTGGTGGTTCAATCCCACCCAGGGACGTAATTGACCTTGTTATCAGATTTTGGTGATCTTTAAGTAGACAAGTCAAAATTTCAAACCCCCTCTTATAGTGTAGGGTACCTGGCCTTCTCTGATGTAAATCGTTAGAAAACCTTTTATGGCTAAAATAAATGCATCACATATAACTCCTGGGCTATATGGATGCATTTAACCCCTGCCAAAACATACAAGAAAACGGATGATAGGCTCCGCCCCTTTCTCGGCGTCCTTATCTCCTCAGCACACTGGCGCCATTTTCCCTCACAGCTCAGTTGGAGGGAAGCTCCCTGGCTCTCCCCTGCAGTCACTACACTACAGAAAGGGGTTAAAAAAGAGAGGGGGGCACAAATTAGGCGCAGTATAAACAATACAGCAGCTAAAAAGGGAAAAACACTTATATAAGGTTATCCCTGTATATATATAGCGCTCTGGTGTGTGCTGGCAAACTCTCCCTCTGTCTCCCCAAAGGGCTAGTTGGGTCCTGTCCTCTATCAGAGCATTCCCTGTGTGTGTGCTGTGTGTCGGTACGTTTGTGTCGACATGTATGAGGAGAAAAATGATGAGGAGACGGAGTAGAGTGTCTGTAATAGTGTTGTCACCCCCTGGGGGGTCGACACCTGAGTGGATGTACTGTGGAAATTGCGTGACAGTGTCAGCTTTGTATAAAAGACAGTGGTTGACATGAGACAGCCGGCTACTCAGCTTGTGCATGTCCAGACGTCTCATATAGGGGCTCTAAAGCGCCCGTTACCTCAGATACAGACGCCGACACGGATACTGACTCCTGTGTCGACGGTGAAGAGACAACCGTGATTTCCAAATAGGGCCACACATTGCATGATTGAGGCAATGAAAAAAGTTTACACTTTTCTGATAATATGAATACCACCAAAAAAAAAAGGGGTATTATGTTGGTGAGGAAAAACTTCCTGTAGTTTTCCTGAATCTGAGAAATAAAATGCGTGGGTTTCCCCCCGATAACAATTGATAATTTCTAAAAAGTTATTGGCAGTATACCTTTTCCCGCCAGAGGTTAGGGTGCGTTGGGAAACACCCCCTAGGGGGGATAAGGCGCTCACACGCTTGTAAGAACAAGGGCTCTACCCTCTCTTGAGATGGCCGCCCTTAAGGATCCTGCTGATAGAAAGCAGGAGGGTATCCTAAAATGTATTTACACACATACTGGTGTTATACTGCGACCAGCAATCGCCTCAGCCTGGATGTGCAGTGCTGGGTTGGCGTGGTCGGATTCCCTGACTGGAAATATGATATCCTAGATAAGGACAGTATATTATTGCCTATAGAGCAATTAAAAGATGCATTTCTATATATGCATGATGCACAGCGGAATATTTGCTGACTGGCATCAAGTATAAGTGCGTTGTCCAATTATACCAGTAAAGTGGTCAGGTGATGCGGATTCCAAACGGCATTTGGAAGTATTGCCTTAAAAGAGGGGATGTACCCCAGGTCGCCTCTAAAAATAAGACGCCGTATTATCAGGCGCAGGCCTGGTTGGCAAGCGGACAAAAGGGTTCCTCTTTTCTGCTCGTGACAGAGGGAGAGGAAAATGGCTGCAGAGATCAGCCAGTTCCAAGGAACAGAAACTCTTTTCCGCCTCTGCCAAGCCCTCAGTATGACGCTAGGGCTTTACAAGTTCAGGCACGGTGGGGTCCCGTTCTCAATGAATTTCAGTGCGCAGTGGGCTCACTCGCAAGTAGACCCCTGGATCCTTCAGGTAATATTTCAGGGGTACAAATTGGAATTCGAGACGTATCCCCCTCGCCGTTTCCAAAGGTCTGTTTTACCGACGTCTCCCGCTGACAGGGAGGCAGTTTTGGAAACCATTCACAAGCTGTATTCCCAGCAGGTGATAATCAAGGTACCCCTCCTGCAACAGGGAACGGGGTATTATTCCACACTATTGTGGTACCGAAGCCAGACGGCTCGGTGAGACCGATTTTAAAATCTAAAATCTAAAATCTTTGAACACTTGCATACAGAGGTTCAAATTCAAAATTGAGTCACTCAGAGCAGTGATTGCAAACCTGGAAGAAGGGGACTACATGATGTCTCGGGACATCAAGGATGCTTACCTTCATGTCAAAATTTACCCTTCTCACCAAGGGTATTTCAGGTTATGGTACAGAACTGTCACTATCAGTTCGGACGCTGCCGTAGGGATGGTCCACGGCACCCCGGGTCTTTACTGAAGTAATGACCGTAATGATGATATTCCTTCGAAGGAAGGGAATTTTAGTTATCCGTTACTTGGACGATTCCCTGATAAGGGTAAGATCCAGGGAACAGTTGGAGATCGGTGTAGCACTATATCAGGTAGTGTTGCGGCAGCACGATTGAATTCTCAATATTCCAAAATCGCAGCTGGTTCCGACGACTTGTCTTCTGTTCCTAGGGATGATCCTGGACACAGTCCAGAAAGAAGGTGTTTCTCCCGGAGGAGAAAGCCAGGGAGTTATCCGAGCTAGTCAGGAACCTCCTAAAACCGAACCAAGTCTCAGTGCATCAATGCACAAGGGTTCTGGGTAAAAATGGTGGCTTCCTACGAAGCAATCCCATTCGGCAGATTCCACGCAAGACTTTCCAGTGGAACCTACTGGACAAATGGTCCGGGTCGCATCTTCAGATGCTTCAGCGGATAACCCTGTCACCGGGGACAAGGGTATCCCTCCTGTGGTGGTTGCAGAGTGCTCATCTTCTAGAGGGCCGCAGATTCGGCATTCGGGACTGGGTCCTGGTGGCCACGGATGCCAGCCTGCGAGGCTGGGGAGCAGTCACACAGGGAAGGAATTTCCAGGGCTTATGGTCAAGCCTGGAGACATCTCTTCATATAAACATTCTGGAACTAAGGGCCATTTACAATGCCCTAAGTCAAGCGAAACCCCTGCTTCAGGGTCAGGCGGTATTGATCCAATCGGACAACATCACGTCAGTCGCCCACGTAAACAGACAGGGCGGCACGGGAAGCAGGGGGGCAATGGCAGAAGCTGCAAGGATTCTTCGCTGGGCGGAAAATCATGTGATAGCACTGTCAGCAGTGTTCATTCCGGGAGTGGACAACTGGGAAGCAGACTTCCTCAGCAGACACTACCTTCACCCGGGAGAGTGGGGACTTCACCCAGAAGTCTTCCACCTGATTGTAAACCGTTGGAAAAAACCAAAGGTGGACATAATGGCGTCCCGTCTAAACAAAAAACTAGACAGATATTGCGCCAGGTCAGGGGACCCTCAGGCAATAGCGGTGGACGCTCTGGTAACACCGTGGGTGTACCAGTCAGTGTATGTGTTCCCTCCTCTGCCTCTCATACCAAAAGTACTGAGAATCATAAGAAGGAGAGGAGTAAGAACTATACTCGTGGTTCCGGATTGGCCAAGAAGGACTTGGTATCCGGAACTTCAAGAGATGCTCACGGACGAACCGTGGCCTCTACCTCTAAGAAAGGAGCTGCTCCAACAGGGGCCTTGTCTGTTCCAAGACTTACCGCGGCTGCGTTTGACGGCTTGGCGGTTGAACGCCGGATCCTGAAGGAAAAAGGCATTCCAGATGAAGTCATCCCTACCCTGGTCAAGGCCAGGAAGGACGTAACCGCAAAACATTATCACCGCATTTGGCGAAAATATGTTGCGTGGTGGGAGGCCAAGAAGGCCCCTACAGAGGAATTTCAACTGGGTCGTTTCCTCCATTTCCTGCAAACAGGACTGTCTATGGGCCTAAAATTAGGGTCCATTAAGGTTCAAATTTCGGCCCTGTCGATTTTCTTCCAAAAGGAACTGGCTTCAGAGCCTGAAGTTCAGACATTTGTAAAAGGGGTACTGCATATACAGCCTCCTTTTGTGCCTCCAGTGGCACCTTGGGATCTCAATGTTGTGTTGAGTTTCCTAAAGTCACATTGGTTTGAACCACTCACCACTGTGGACTTAAAATATCTCACATGGAAGGTGACGATGCTGTTAGCCCTGGCTTCAGCCAGGCGTGTGTCAGAATTGGCGGCATTATCATATAAAAGCCCTTATTTAATATTTCATTCTGACAGGGCAGAATTGAGGACTTGTCCTCAATTTCTACCTAAGGTGGTTTCTGCATTTCACATGAAGCAACCTATTGTGGTACCTGCGGCTACTAAGGACTTGGAGGATTCCAAGTTGCTTGACGTGGTCAGGGCCCTGAAAATATATGTTTCCAGGACGGCTGGAGTCAGAAAATCTGACTCGCTGTTTATCCTGTATGCACCCAACAAACTGGGTGCTCCTGCTTCTAAGCAGACGATTGCTTGTTGGATTTGTAGTACAATTCAGCTTGCACATTCTGTGGCAGGCCTGCCACAGCCAAAAATCTTAAAATGCCCACTCCACAAGGAAGGTGGGCTCATCTTGGGCAGCTGCCCGAGGGGTCTCGGCTTTACAACTTTGCCGAGCAGTTACTTGGTCAGGAGCAAATACGTTTGTAAAATTCTACAAATTTGATACCCTGGCTGAGGAGGACCTGGAGTTCTCTCATTCGGTGCTGCAGAGTCATCCGCACTCTCCCGCCCGTTTGGGAGCTTTGGTATAATCCCCATGGTCCTTACGGAGTTCCCAGCATCCACTAGGACGTCAGAGAAAATAAGAATTTACTTACCGATAATTCTATTTCTCGTAGTCCGTAGTGGATGCTGGGCGCCCATCCCAAGTGCGGATTGTCTGCAATACTGGTACATAATTATTGTTACCAAAAAAAATTTGGGTTATTGTTGTAGTGAGCCATCTTTTATAGAGGCTTCTCTATTATCATGCTGTTAACTGGGTTCAGATCACAAGTTGTACAGTGTGATTGGTGTGGCTGGTATGAGTCTTACCCGGGATTCAAAATCCTTCCTTATTGTGTACGCTCGTCCGGGCACAGTATCCTAACTGAGGCTTGGAGGAGGGTCATAGGGGGAGGAGCCAGTGCACACCAGGTGATCCCAAAGCTTTCTTTAGATGTGCCCTGTCTCCTGCGGAGCCGCTATTCCCCATGGTCCTTACGGAGTTCCCAGCATCCACTACGGACTACGAGAAATAGAATTATCGGTAAGTAAATTCTTATTTTTTATAACCTCAGCCTGCACGAGACCCCTTCCCTCACTCACTCTCGCTCGCTCTCCTGGCGGCCACTGCGCAGCCGCAACAAATTGAAAAGCCCTATCTCTATAATGGGGCATATTTCTCTTAATTAAAAAAACCCTATAACTTTCTGAAAAACCACAACCCCAAAAGGCACTACACTGGGGCATACTCTATCTAGTAAAACAAACCCCAAGTCTTAATTCGTCCTCTATCCGGAGTTATGCCTTCCCAAAAAATATCTAATTCACTCTATAGGAAAACGGTGTCAAAAAGCCACAAAGGAAGTCACAGAAAAAAACTGACAGTTGGAACTTTAGGTTACTCCCAATTCCTCATTTTTTATTATTTTGCCCTGAAATTTGGCATGCAGCACCGGGTGACGATTCTACACGCCCATGCCAAATTTCAGCTCAGTACGTCCAATCAGTTTTGAGGTGTAGCCCCTCAAACACCATGCCCCCATCTCAGAAGTTCCCTATGGGAGAATTCCGTTTGTTCGATTCAGCCTTAATATAAGGGCACGACCGTGCCCTTATAATATCTATCTATCTATCTATCTATCTATCGTATGTGTATATATACATCTATACATACATGCGCTAACACCTGGACATACACTGATGTACCCACACCTAATATCCATACATACACGCCCTGACACCTGGACATACACCAACATTCCCACACCTGCATCTATACATACACATGCTGACACCTGGACATACACCAACATACAAGCACCTGCATCTATATATACACGCGCTGACAAATGGACATACACTGACGTACCCACACTTGCATCTATACATACATGCACTGACATCTGGACATACAAGCACCTGCATCTATACATACACGCGCTGACACCTGAACCTACACTGACCTTCCCACACCTGCATCTATACATACACATTCTGACACCTGGACATACACAGACGTACCCACACCTGCATCTATACATACACGCGTTGACACCTGGACATACACTGACGTACACACACCTACATCTATATATGCATGGATGCAAATGTGGGTACGTCTGTATACGTCCAGGTGTTAGCATGTGTATGTATAGATGTTAGGTGTGGGTACATCAGTGTATGTCCAGGTGTCAGCACATGTATGTATAGATTCACATGTGGGTAAGCCGGTGTACGTCCACGTGTCAGCATGTGTAGGTATAGATGCAGGTGTGGGTACGTTGGTGTACGTTTAGGGGTCAGCGTGTTAATGTATAGATGTTGGTGTGTGTATGTCAGTGTACGTACAGATATAGGTGTGTGTGTGTGTATGTATGTATGTATGTATATGTATAGAGGAAGGTGTGATACATACATATAACACATACATGATAGATACATACATATATCACACACACACGATAGATAGATAGAACACATACATACAAGATAGATACATACATACATACATGATAGATACATATATATACACACACATACGATAGATAGATAGATAGATAGATAGATATATCACAAACATATATGATTCATACATATATCACACACACATACATGATACATACATGAGAAAGACCTGGGATGGTGATGAGGCCAGGGCCCCCTGCTGATGTTGCGTTGAGGAAGGCAGTGTTCCAGGGCGGATGCCAGTCGGGGAGAGCGCCGCGCAGCCCGGGAAAAATACTGCTGAGGAGCTACATCTGGAAGAGCCCCTGGGAGGGAGAGTGCCACATGCCCCATCCTGCGCGGCAGACTCTGCAGGCCTGCACATGGGAAGGGAGGTCTCTGGCCACACGTACTCACCCTTCTGCTGAAGCCCCGCTGCTGTCCCCATCAGCGCTCTCCAGCGGGGAGCGGGGCCAGGATGAACCTCAACCTGTGAGAACTATCTTCATGATCAAGAGATCTCATATGCAAGATAAGTATGTGTTGGGATAGGGCTGGGGAGGGTGGCTGCTCGGGCACACCCCCGTCAAGTTAAGGAGATTTAACTGAGGAAGCACAAGGGAACTCTCGTCTGTCTCGTCTGGGGACAACAACTGCAGGGAGACCACATCTTTTCAGATGAACATGGGAGGGCGGAAGGCTGCCTAATACTGAAGCACCCTCAGACATTAAACCATATGCAACAACTATTGCAAGCATTCCTGGGGGAAGGTCTGCAGCAGACGGATTTGCATACGGTGATGTCATCCAAGCAGTGGGCCAAAGTTTGCTGGAACCCTCATCTGTATATGAAAAGAGAAAAGGGGCATGCAGGGCATGGCGGCCTTTTGCGGCGCTTGGATAACCCAAAGTTTGCATTAAACACCCCCACCCTCCTTCGGTGTGGGGCTCATGTTGGCCATGCCCAAGCCCCTGAAGCATTCAAGCTGATTTCTTGCAGCAGCTGGGCACTGTAACAGCTTCAGAGCTGCTCTACAAGACAAGTAAAAGGGTGTGGGCCCTGCAGCACCACCTGTAGTTTGCATACACACATATATAGGACAGCATCTCTTATATGCCCCAGGGTCAATAAAATAGTATCCTTGTCTAGGCTATCCATCCCCTCAGATAAGGTATTTGTCCATGCCGCTACAGCACTACACACCCAGGCCGACGCAATTGCCGGTCTGAGTAAGGTACCTGAATGTGTATAAATGGACTTCAGGGTAATCTCCTGTTTGCGGTCAGCACACTCTTTGAGGGTAGCCGTATCCTGGGACGGGAGGGCTACCTTCTTGGATAAGCGTGTTAATGCTTTGTCCACCCTAGGGGAGGATTCCCATCGTAACCTATCCGTTGATGGGAAAGGATACGCCATAAGAATCCTTTTGGAAATCTGCAGTCTTTTATCTGGAGATTCCCAAGCTTTTTCACATAACTCGTTCAGCTCGTGTGAGGGGGGAAAGGTTACCTCAGGCTTCTTTCCCTTGTACATATGTACCCTCTTGTCAGCGACAGGGGGTTCCTCTGTGATGTGCAAAACATCTTTTTCTTTAACGTCCTAAGTGGATGCTGGGGACTCCGTCAGGACCATGGGGTTTTGCGGCTCCGCAGGAGACAGGGCACAATAATAAAAGCTTTAGGATCAGGTGGTGTGCACTGGCTCCTCCCCCTATGACCCTCCTCCAAGCCTCAGTTAGATTCTTGTGCCCGGCCGAGAAGGGTGCAATCTAGGTGGCTCTCCTGAGCTGCTTAGAATAAAAGTTTAAGTTAGGTTTTTTATTTTCAGTGAGTCCTGCTGGCAACAGGCTCACTGCTACGAGGGACTTAGGGGAGAGAAGTAAACTCACCTGCGTGCAGGATGGATTTGCTTCTTAGGCTACTGGACACCATTAGCTCCAGAGGGAGTCGGAACACAGGTCTCACCCTGGGGTTCGTCCCGGAGCCGTGCCGCCGACCCCCCTTGCAGATGCCGAAGTTGAAGAGGTCCAGAGGTCCAGAAACAGGCGGCAGAAGACTTTCAGTCTTCATAAGGTAGCGCACAGCACTGCAGCTGTGCGCCATTGTTGTCAGCACACTTCATACCAGCGGTCACTGAGGGTGCAGGGCGCTGGGGGGGGGCGCCCTGGGCAGCAATATATTATACCTTTTTTATGGCTAAAATACATCACATATAGCCCTTGAGGCTATATGGATGTATTTAACCCCTGCCAGATCTCACAAACTCCGGGAGAAGAGCCTGCCGTTTTAGGGGGCGGGGCCTATTCTCCTCAGCACACGGCGCCATTTTCCTGCTCAGCTCTGCTGTGAGGAAGGCTCCCAGGCTCTCCCCTGCACTGCACTACAGAAACAGGGTTAAAACAGAGAGGGGGGGGCACTTTTTTGGCGATATGATTACATATGTGAAAATGCTATAAGGGAAAACACTTGTATAAGGGGTTGTCCCTGTATAATTATAGCGTTTTTGGTGTGTGCTGGCAAACTCTCCCTCTGTCTCCCCAAAGGGCTAGTGGGGTCCTGTCCTCTATCAGAGCATTCCCTGTGTGTGTGCTGTGTGTCGGTACGTGTGTGTCGACATGTAGGAGGACGATGTTGGTGAGGAGGCGGAGCATATTGCCTGTATTGGTGATGTCACTCTCTAGGGAGTCGACACCGGAATGGATGGCTTATTTAGGAATTACGTGATAATGTCAACACGATGCAAGGTCGGTTGACGACATGAGACGGCCGGCAAACAAATTAGTACCTGTCCAGGCGTCTCAGACACCGTCAGGGGCTTGTAAAAACGCCCATTTACCTCAGTTGGTCGACACAGACACGGACACTGACTTCAGTGTCGACGGTGAAGAAACAAACGTATTTTCCTTTAGGGCCACACGTTACATGTTAAGGGCAATGAAGGAGGTGTTACATATTTCTGATACTACAAGTACCACAAATAAGGGTATTATGTAGGGTGGGAATAATCTACTTGTAGTTTTTCCTGAATCAGATAAATTAAAGTGTGTGATGATACGTGGGTTTCCTCCGATAGAAAATTATTGGAGGTATACCCTTTCCCGCCAGAAGTGAGGGCGAGTTGGGAAACACACCTTAGGGTGGATAAGGCGCTCACACGCTTATAAAAACAAGTGGCGTTACCGTCTCCAGATACGGCCGCCCTCAAGGAGCCAGCTGATAGGAAGCTGAAAAATATCCTAAAAAGTATATACACACATACTGGTGTTATACTACGACCAGCAATCGCCTCAGCCTGGATGTGCAGCGCTGGGGGGGCTTGGTCGGATTTCCTGACTGAAAATATTGATACCCTTGACAGGAACAATATTTTATTGACTATAGAGCATTTTAAGGATGCATTTCTATATATGCGAGATGCGCAGAGGGATATTTGCATTCTGGCATCAAGAGTAGATGTGATGTCCATATCTGCCAGACGATGTTTATAGACACGACAGTGGTCAGGTGATGCAGATTCCAGACGGCACATGGAAGTATTGCCGTATAAAGGGGCGGTCCATCGGACCTGGTGGCCATGGCAACAGCTGGAAAATCCACTTTTGTTACCCCAAGTTACATCTCAGCAGAAAAGGACACAGTCTTTTCAGTCTCAGTCCTTTCGTACCCATAAAGGCAGGCGGGCAAAAGGCCAGTCATATCTGCCCAGGGTTAGAGGAAAGGGAAGAAGACTGCAGCAGGCAGCCCATTCCCAGGAACAGAAGTCCTCCACAGCTTCTGCCAAGTCCGCAGCATGACGCTGGGGCCATACAAGCGGACTCAGGTGCGGTGGGGGGTCATCTCAAGAGTTTCAGCACGCAGTGGGCTCACTCGCAAGTGGACTCCTGGATCCTACACGTAGTATCCCAGGTGTACATTGGAAATTCGAGACGTCTTCCCCTCACAAGTTCCTGAAGTCTGCTTTACCAACGTCTCCCTCCGACAGGGAGGCAGTATTTGGAAAAAATTCACAGGCTGTATTCCCAGCAGGTGATAATCAAAGTACCCCTCCTACAACAAGGGAAGGGGTATTATTCCACACTATATTGTGGTACTGAAGCCAAACGGCTCGGTGAGATCTAAAAGATTTGAACAATTACATACAAGGGTTCAAATCAAGATGGAGTCACTCAGAGCAGTGATAGCGAACCAGGACGATATGGTGTCACTGGATATCAGGGACGCTTACCTACATGTCCAAATTTTGCCCTTCTCACCAAGGGTATCTCAGGTTCGTGGTACAGAACTGTCACTATCAGTTCAGACGCTGCCGTTTGGATTGTCCATGGCCCCCCGGGTCTTTACCATGGTAATGGCCGAAATGATGATTCTTCCTAAAAGAAATATGGACGCTTTCCTGATAAGGGCAAGGTCCAGAGAACAGTTGGCGGTCGGAGTAGCACTATCTCAAGTAGTTCTACGACAGCGCGAGTGGTTTCTAAATATTCCAAAATCGCAGCTTTTCCGACGACACGTCTAATGTTCCTAGGAATGATTCTGGACACAGTCCAGAAAAGGATGTTTTCTCCCGGAGAAGAAGGCCAGGGAGTTATCCGAGCTAGTCAGGAACCTCCTAAAACCAGGAAAAGTATCAGTGCATCATTGCACAAGGGTCCTGTGAAAAATGGTGGTTTCTTACAAAGCGATCCCATTCGGTAGATTTCACGCAAGAACCTTTCAGTGGAATCTGCTGGGAAAATGGTCCGGATCGCATCTTCAGATGCATCAGCGGATAACCCTGTCTCCAAGGACAAGGGTGTTTTCTTCTGCGGTGGCTGCAGAGTGCTCATCTATGAAAGGGCCGCAGATTCGACATTCAGGACTGGGTCCTGGTGACCACGGATGCCAGCCTGAGTGGCTGGGGAGCAGTCACACAAGGAAAAAATTTCCAGGGAGTGTGATCAAGTCTGGAGACTTCTCTCCACATAAATATACTGGAGCTAAGGGCAATTTACAAGGCTCTAAGCTTAGCAAGACCTCTGCTTCAAGGTCAGCCGGTATTGATCCAGTGGGACAACATCACGGCAGTCGCCCACGTAAACAGACAGGGCGGCACATGAAGCAGGAGGGAAATGGCAGAAACTGCAAGGATTCTTCGCTGGGCGAAAAATCATGTGATAACACTCTCAGCAGTGTTAATTCCGGGAGTGGAAAACTGGGAAGCAGACTTCCTCAGCAGGCATAACCTCCACCCGGGAGAGCGGGGACTTCAGCGGGAAGTCTTCCACATGAATGTAAACCGTTGGGAAAAACCAAAGGTGGACATGATGGCGTCCCGCCTGAACAAAAAACTAGACAGATATTGCGCCAGGTCAAGGGACCCTCAGGCAATAGCGGTGGACGCTCTGGTAACACTGTGGGTGTACCAGTCAGGGTATGTGTTCCCTCCTATGCATCTCATACCAAAAGTACTGAGAATCATAAGAAGGAGATGAGTAAGAACGATACTCGTGGTTCCGGATGGGTCAAGAAGGACTTGGTACCCGGAACTTCAAGAGATGCTCACGGAAGAACCGTGGCCTCTACCTTTAAGAGAGGACCTGCTCCAGCAGGGGCCTTGTCTGTTCCAAGACTTACCGCGGCTGCGTTTGACGGCATGGCAGTTGAACGCCGGATCCTGAAAGGGCATTCCAGATGAAGTCATCCCTACCCTGGTCGAAGCCAGGAAGGATGTAATCGCAAAACATTTTCACCGCATTGGGCGAAAATATGTTGCGTGGTGTGAGGCCAAGAAGGTCCCTACAGAGGAATTCCAACTGGGTCGTTTCCTACATTTCCTGAAAACAGGACTGTCTATGGGCCTAAAATTAGGGTCCATTAAGGTTCAAATTTCGACCCTGTCGAATTTCTTCCAGAAAGAACTGGCTTCAGTGCCTGAAGTTCAGACGTTTGTAAAAGGGATACTGCATATACAGCCTCCTTTTGTGCCCCCAGTGGCACCTTGGGATCTCAATGTTGTTTTGAGTTTCCTAAAGTCACATTGGTTGGATCCACTCACCACTGTGGAATTAAAATATTTCACATGGAAGGTGAAGATTCTATTAGCCCTGGCTTCAGCCAGGCGTGTGTCAGAATGGGCGGCTTTATCATATAAAAGCCCTTACTTAATTTTTTTATTCTGACAGGGCAGAATTGAGGACTCGTCCTCAATTTCTCCTTAAGGTGTTTTCTGTTTTTCACATGAACCAACCTATTGTGGTACCTGCGGCTACTAGGGACTTGGAGGACTCCAAGTTACTTGACGTTGTCAGGGCCCTGAAAATATATGTTTCCAGGACGACTGGAGTCAGAAAATCTGACTCGCTGTTTAGCCTGTATGCACCCAACAAGATGGGTGTTCCTGCTTCTAAGCAGACGATTACTCGCTGGATTTGTAGTACAATTCAGCTTGCACATTCTGTGGCAGGCTTGCCACAGCCAAAATCAGTAAAAGCCCATTCCACAAGGAAGTGGGCTCATCTTGGGCGGCTGCCCGAGGGGTCTCGGCTTTACAACTTTGCCGAGCTGCTACTTGGTCAGGGGCACACCCTGACTGAGGAGGACCTTGGAGTTCTCTCATTCGGTGCTGCAGAGTCATCCGCACTCTCCCGCCCGTTTGGGAGCTTTGGTATAATCCCCATGGTCCTGACGGAGTCCCCAGCATCCACTTAGGACGTTAGAGAAAATAAGAATTTACTTACCGATAATTCTATTTCTCGTAGTCCGTAGTGGATGCTGGGCGCCCATCCCAAGTGCGGATTGTCTGCAATACTTGTACATAGTTATTGTTACAAAAATCGGGTTATTCTTGTTGTGAGCCATCTTTTCAGAGGCTCCTTCGTTGTTATCATACTGTTAACTGGGTTCAGATCACAGGTTGTACGGTGTGATTGGTGTGGCTGGTATGAGTCTTACCCGGGATTCAATATCCTTCCTTATTATGCACGCTCGTCCGGGCACAGTATCCTAACTGAGGCTTGGAGGAGGGTCATAGGGGGAGGAGCCAGTGCACACCACCTGATCCTAAAGCTTTTATTATTGTGCCCTGTCTCCTGCGGAGCCGCTAAACCCCATGGTCCTGACGGAGTCCCCAGCATCCACTACGGACTACGAGAAATAGAATTATCGGTAAGTAAATTCTTATTTATTGCCATAATCATAAATCGAATGGATTTTGCCAATTTTGGCTGTAACTTTGCATCATCGTAATCGACACTGGAGTCAGAATCCGTGTCGGTATCTGTGTCAACAATCTGGGATAGTGGGCGCTTATGAGACCCTGACAGTCCCTGCAACATAGGACCAGGCATGGGTTGAAACCCTGACTGTCCCAAAGCTTCTGCCTTGTCTAATCTTTTGTGCAATGAGTTTACACTAGCATTTAAAACATTCCACATATCCATCCAATCAGCTGTCGGCGGAGACACCACATTCATTTGCTCCCGCTCCTCTCTAATATAGCCTTCTTCCTGTTAGGCGCCGGGGTCCGCTCGTCGGTGCGGCCCGGCGCCTAGCAACCAGGGACGCCGTGCGCGTTCAGCCGCCGGCTCCCTGGCAACGCTAGACGCCGGGCGCACAGAGCCGCTCTGACCTTAGCAACGGGGACGCCGCGTTCAGCCGCGTTCCCCGTTGCTGGGTCTGTCCTAAATTACCTGATTTTGTGCTGGCCGTGCAGCATGCAAGCTGCACGGCATTTCCATTGATTACCCTGTCTGGATCTTGATTGGAGGGTTCCTGAATAAAGGCACCCTCAGGACTTCTTACAGACGCCGGTGATAGCTTCCTGTTTGCCTGTGTCTGCTACAGAGAGTTTCCAGTCCTGCTCAATCCGGTTGTTCCTGTCCTCAGAGATCCTGTACTCGGAAGTTTGCCATCTATTCCTGGAGTCTGACCGAGCACCTTTAACATCCTGTGGTGTTCGTGAGTCGCGGCTCAGCCGTGTGTTGCGGCTTGTCCGCTTACTGTTTATTATTTAGTTAATTTGTGTTCTGGAGCTTTTGCGGAGGATTCCGCTCCCACAGATCCACTCTGGTATCCAGCGGTGCTGGATAGGAGTAACGGATCAGTGGTTCTTTGGTTGTCCTTTTCCCTGGCGGCTAGTCCGCACATACCTTTGGTTAAAGTTAGTTAGCTTGTAACCCCTGGCCTGGTTGCTTAGTCAGAGGGCCCCTTGTTATCACCCTGTCTCGGATTTCCCTTTGTCTCCCATTAAGACCTGCGGGGGCATCGGGGTTGGGCAGACATAATCCGCCCTTCGAACGCGGCTGCCATGGGCTCAAGCAACCATAGTCTCGCAAGGGATTTCTGATAACACGGGCGAGACAACGGAGTTAGGGCGCCAGGGGTTACTAGGCTCTCCTGCTCCCACAACCAGCATATCTTCCCAGTACTCAGACCTCTGCCATAAGATCTCTTCTGGTCTGGAGTACGGGAATCATAACATTATCACCGGCCAGACAAAAGAAAAAATTTAAATTAACAGGAGTTAATTTTTTCACTTATTCAGTTGGGAGATTTTGTCGGCCTCATGAATCCCGCCGGTATTGGGCCAAATCCTGGCCAGCTTCTAGTTAGTCAGATTCAAGAACTTACTCAGATGGTTCAGGATCTGTCCCTCCGGGTGAGGTCACAGGAAGATCTGTTACGGACTTCCCCGAGGGTCATCCCTGAACCAAAAATGCATCTGCCTGACCGTTTTTCTGGGGATAGAAAACAGTTTTTTAATTTTAAAGAGTCTTGTAAACTTTATTTTCGTTTAAGACCAGTCTCCTCAGGTACGGAGGCTCAGCGGGTTGGAATTATTATTTCTCTGCTTCAGGGGGATCCTCAGACCTGGGCTTTTGGTTTAAAGACAGACGATCCGGCCTTATCGTCTGTAGACGCCTTTTTAAAATCTTTAGGGCTATTGTATGACGACCCTGATAGAGAGGCGTCCGCTGAGAGTCAGTTGCGTGCTCTTAGACAGGGTAGGAATCCCGCAGAGAATTATTGTATGGAGTTTCGCCGTTGGTCGAACGACTGTGGATGGAATGACCCAGCCCTGCGCAGTCAGTTTCGCCTCGGCTTATCTGAATCTATAAAAGACAGTCTCCTTCAGTATCCCGCTCCTGAGACTCTCGATAAACTCATGGAGCTCTCTATTAAGATAGATCGTCGGCTCAGAGAGCGGAGGGCTGAAAAAGGGGCATCTGTCGGGTCTTCTCCTTGTGTGCTTTCCATTCCTGTAGACATGGAGGAGCCTATGCAGATAGGTCTCTCCAAATTGTCTCCTGAAGAAAGAACCAGGAGGCAAAATTCTGGTCTTTGTTTATACTGTGGAGGTAAGGGACATTTTGCCCGTAGTTGTCCGAACAAATCGGGAAACTTCCTGACCAAGTGAGTTGTGAGGGGGTTCACTTTGGTCTGCAGCTCATCTCCTCAAATAATTCACTGTTAGTTCCTGCTAAAGTTTCCTTTGGCAGCCTCTGTTCCTCGGTCTCTGCTTTTGTGGACAGTGGAGCTGCAGGGAACTTTATGGATTTAACATGGGCCAAGACCTTAGGTATTCCTCAGTTAACCTTGGGTAGGTGTGTCACCATGCATGGTTTAGATGGGAGTCCCTTGTCCAATGGGGTTATTTCTCTAGGTACACCTCCTGTTTTACTCTCGGTGGGTGCCCTGCATTCTGAAAAGATTGAGTTTTTCCTTACTCATTGTCCAGCAGTTCCTGTGGTTCTGGGTCACCCTTGGCTGGCCTTTCATAATCCCATCATTGATTGGCAGTCGGGGGAGATCTTACAATGGGGTACCATCTGTAGTAAAGAATGTATTACGCTTCCTATCCGAGTAGCTGCCGCCGTTCCTGCACCCATTCCTGAGGAATATCAGTGTCACGATCCGGGTATCTGGACGCCATTACTTACCCTTCAGATGCCTCCTAAGGCGGGCTCAGCGTTCCAGGACCGGATTCCGCTGTTCCTGAGTACAGAGTGGTCTTTTCATCAGCCGCGGCCTCCGCTGTGCCCGCGTGGTTAAATGTGCATCTATCAGCCTGGCGTCTCCTGTCTCCGGTGGCCGGCGCCGCCATTACTGTTTCCCAGACCACATGGATTACAAACCAAACTTCCCTCCAAGTGTCTGCATGGGCGCAGCCATCTTGGATTCTGTCATCTGATCATTTCCACCAATCTGCTGTCTGTGTTGTTGATTTGCATAATTGCCTAGCCAACCCCTTCCTTGCTGCAGGTATAAGTAAGCTGTACCTGAGCAAGGAAGACGTCAGTGCTTTGGTTGTCAAACCTAGTTCCTGTTTGTCTCTCTTCTATGATTGTCTTCCAGGTTCCAGCTCCTGTCTCAAGACTTCCACCATAGAGACCCGCACCAGCATTCCACCTGCGGTGTAGCCTGACTCTCCAATCCATTGTGGATTCATCTGTTTCCAGCTACAACACTACCTGCTACCAGCCTCAGCTTCCAGCAGAGTACAGCTTCCCTTAAAGGGCCGGTGTCCTTTCTACACTTTACCACTCTCCACCGGAATTATTATTTCTCCGCTCTCAAGTTCTACATTTCAGTTCACATTTCATCGCTCCCAAAGTTCATTTATTATTTAACTGGTTCCAGCCAGTATCCACTCCGTGCTAACAACAGTCTGGTTCCAGCCAGTATCCACAGCAGCTGTTTTACCTTCAGCAACCCAGCTCTTCCTGGAACACCAGCTGGTATAATCCTGGGTTATCTCCATTGCTACAGCCGGGCCTGGTAAGGACTTTCCATCTAGAAGATCATAAGAACTATCTCACACTACCAGTGCCCTGTGGCTCCTGCCATGCTGTAGTACTCAGGAACTGTATTTATTCTTTGCTGACTTTTACGTTTTCTTTTACTGCTGCTGTGATGCGGAGTTGTCATAATAAACATCATTGACTTTTATCTAAGTTGTCGTGGTCACGCCTTCGGGCAGTTATTATTCATGTTACTTACATGTCCAGGGGTCTGATACAACCTCCCAGGTTCCGGTACATCTCAGCCCCTACAACTGAGGCTGCCTCCCGTCAGCTCAGGCCCTCAGTTGTGACAGTAAGCACTGACCTAATGAATCCAGCCGGAGACCAGGATCAAGCGGCCAGGCCGATGCAAGAACTGGCAGCCCGACTAGAACATCAGGAGGCTGCACAGGGCCACATCATCCGCTGTCTCCAGGATCTCTCTACTCGGCTGGATGGGATTCAGACAACTCTCCGTGGATCAGGCGCGTCTGGTGCGTCAACCACAGTGACTCCAGTTATAACCCCACCCACCTTACCCATTTCTGCTCCACGTCTTCATCTTCCAACGCCAGCAAAATTTGACGGATCTCCAAGATTCTGCAGGGGATTTCTCAACCAGTGTGAGATTCAGTTTGAGCTACAACCTGGCAATTTTCCCAGTGACCGTACAAAAATTGCCTACATTATTTCTCTTCTCAGTGGCTCAGCCCTTGATTGGGCATCACCGTTATGGGAGAGGTCCGACACCCTGCTATCTTCTTACACTGCATTTGTGTCAACATTCAGGCGCATCTTCGACGAGCCAGGCCGGGTAACTTCAGCTTCGTCTGAGATTCTCCGTTTACGCCAGGAATCACGTACTGTAGGACAATATCTTATACAGTTCCAGATCCTGGCATCCGAACTGGCATGGAACGACGAGGCCCTGTATGCTGCATTCTGGCATGGTTTATCCGAGCGTATTAAAGATGAGTTAGCTACCAGAGACTTACCCTCCAAGTTAGATGAGCTAATCTCACTTTGTACGAAAGTTGACTTGCGTTTCAGAGAGAGAGCAACTGAGCGTGGAAGATCATCTGCTCCAAAATCTTCTACTCCTCCTCCTCGCCAACTGTCACCAACTACAGATGAACCCATGCAAATTGGCCGTTCCCGTTTAACTCCTGCTGAGCGCCGAAGACGTCTCTCCCAGTTTCTCTGTCTGTATTGTGCAGCTCCGTCTCACACCATTAATGCCTGTCCCAAACATCCGGGAAACTCCAAATCCTAGCTCGCCAAGGAGAGGGCCGGCTAGGAGTAATGATCTCCTCTCCATCTCCTCAAGATTGTAACCTCCCAGTCTCGCTTCAAGTTGCTCAACGTTATCAGAACGTCATTGCCCTCCTGGATTCCGGAGCAGCTGGGAACTTTATTACTGAAGCCTATGTTAAACGGTGGTCCCTACCCACCGAGAGACTTCCTTCGTCCTTTTCCTTAACTGCTGTGGATGGCAGTAAAATTTTTGATACAGTTATTTCTCTAAGGACTCTACCAGTTCGTCTGAGAGTGGGAGTTCTTCATTCCGAACTTATTTCATTTTTAGTGATTCCAAGAGCCACACATCCTGTGGTCCTGGGCCTTCCATGGCTCCGTCTTCACAATCCTACAATTGATTGGACGACTACGCAAATCCTGGCATGGGGTTCCTCCTGTACTAAGACATGTTTGTTTAAAGTGTTGCCTGTCTGTTCTTCCTCCCCCAGGTCGTCTGATGTTCCACCTCCTCCATATCAAGATTTCACGGATGTGTTCAGTAAAGCTTCTGCTGATATCCTTCCTCCTCATAGAGAATGGGACTGCCCGATTGATCTCATTCCAGGGAAGGTTCCACCTCGAGGCCGAACTTATCCGTTGTCTCTCCCCGAGACACATTCTATGGAGGAATACATTAAAGAGAACCTAGCAAAGGGGTTCATTCGACCTTCTTCTTCTCCAGCCGGCGCAGGCTTCTTTTTTGTAAAGAAGAAAGATGGTGGTCTGCGGCCGTGCATCGACTACAGAGGTTTGAACGACATTACCATCAAGAACCGCTATCCTTTACCCCTGATTACTGAGCTCTTTGACAGAGTTAGCGGAGCTACCATCTTTTCAAAGCTGGACCTGAGAGGTGCATACAATCTCATCCGGATCCGTGAGGGTGACGAGTGGAAGACCGCATTTAACACCCGTGACGGACATTATGAGTACCTCGTCATGCCCTTCGGATTGAGCAATGCTCCAGCTGTCTTCCAGCATTTCGTCAATGAGATCTTCAGAGACATTCTATACCGTCATGTCGTGGTCTATCTAGATGATATCCTCATTTTTGCCAACGATTTAGAGGAACATCGTTTCTGGGTAAAGGAGGTTCTGTCCCGTCTCCGTGTCAATCATCTCTACTGCAAATTAGAGAAATGCGTCTTTGAAGTCAAGTCCATTCCGTTTCTAGGGTACATTGTGTCCGGTTCCGGACTAGAGATGGATCCTGAGAAACTACAAGCAATCCAGAATTGGCCGGTACCCTTAACCCTCAAAGGGGTCCAGAGGTTCTTAGGGTTCGCCAATTATTACCGAAAGTTTATACGAGACTTTTCCACCATTGTGGCGCCTATTACTGCTTTCACCAAGAAGGGTGCTAACCCGTCCAAGTGGTCTGAAGAAGCCATGCAAGCTTTTCATCTTTTAAAACAGAGGTTCATCTCTGCACCTGTCCTGAAACAGCCTGACATCGACTCTCCTTTCATCTTAGAGGTGGATGCCTCCTCCGTTGGAGTAGGAGCGGTGTTATCTCAGAGGGCTAAAGATGGTCATTTACATCCTTGCAGTTTCTTCTCACGGAAGTTCTCCCCAGCGGAGCGCAACTATGCCATTGGCGACCAGGAGTTGCTAGCCATCAAGCTCGCTCTAGAGGAGTGGAGATATCTGTTGGAGGGAGCTTCTCATTCAATCACCATCCTTACAGACCACAAGAACCTTCTATATCTAAAAGGCGCACAATGTCTCAACCCTCGTCAGGCCAGATGGGCACTTTTCTTTTCCAGGTTCGACTTTAAACTCCAGTTCTGTCCGGGCTCTCAGAATCGCAAGGCCGATGCCCTTTCCCGCTCATGGGAGCAAGAAAATGAGTCAGAGTCTTCAGACAAGCATCCTATTATAAATCCGTTGGCATTCTCCACGGTAGGGATGGACTCTACGCCCCCATCAGGGAAAAGTTTTGTGAAGCCGACACTAAGGAAGAAGCTCATGCATTGGGCCCATGCTTCCCGTTTTGCCGGACATACAGGTATCCAAAAAACCCTGGAGTTTATCTCTAGGTCCTATTGGTGGCCAACTCTGAAAAAGGACGTTTTGGAGTTTATTGCATCTTGCCCAAAGTGTGCTCAACATAAAGTATCCCGCCAGTCGCCTGCGGGGCAACTGGTTCCACTATCTGTTCCCCGTCGACCATGGACCCATTTGTCGATGGATTTTATTACAGATTTGCCCATGTGCAACAAGTTCAATACCATCTGGGTGGTAGTTGACCGGTTCACCAAGATGGCACACTTCATTCCTCTCACCGGTCTTCCGTCAGCTTCCAAGTTGGCTCAAGTATTCATACAAGAGATCTTCCGACTCCACGGTCTTCCAGAAGAAATTATCTCAGATCGAGGAGTTCAATTCACAGCCAAATTCTGGCGAAGTTTATGTCAAGTCCTCCAAGTCAAGTTAAAGTTTTCCACGGCTTACCATCCTCAGACCAATGGTCAAACTGAGAGGGTGAATCAGGACTTGGAGGCCTTCCTCCGCATCTATGTGTCCTCCTCTCAAGATGACTGGGTTCAATTACTTCCCTGGGCCGAGTTCTGTCATAACAACCAGTATCATTCTTCATCTTCTTCAACACCATTCTTCACCAACTTTGGATTCCACCCTAAAGTCCCTGAGTTCCAACCGCTTCCAGCAACTTCTGTTCCCGCAGTGGATATCACCTTGCATCAGTTTGCCAATATCTGGAAGAGCGTACGATCAGCTCTGCTCAAGGCATCGTTCAGGTACAAGAAGTTTGCGGATAAGGAGCGTCGAGCAGTTCCTGCTCTCAAGGTGGGTGATCGGGTATGGTTATCCACGAAGAATTTGAGGTTAAGAGTTCCCAGTATGAAGTTTGCACCTCGCTACATCGGTCCTTTCAAAATTGATCAAGTCATCAATCCTGTTGCTTACAGACTCCAGTTACCTCCCTTCTTAAAAATACCCAGGACATTCCATGTTTCCCTGTTGAAACCGCTAATCTTGAATCGGTTTCATTCCTCACTTCCACCAACTCCGAAAGTCCAAACTCAACGAGGCGTTGAGTATGAAGTGGCCAAGATCCTGGACTCACGTCACCGTTACGGTCAACTTCAGTATCTCATTGACTGGAAGGGCTATGGTCCTGAAGAACGCTCTTGGACCAATGCCTCTGACGTCCATGCTCCTGCCTTGGTCCGAAATTTCCACGCAAAGTTTCCTTTAAAGCCTAAGAAGTGTCCTGGGGCCACTCCTAAAGGGGGGGGTGCTGTCACGATCCGGGTATCTGGACGCCATTACTTACCCTTCAGATGCCTCCTAAGGCGGGCTCAGCGTTCCAGGACCGGATTCCGCTGTTCCTGAGTTTCCACATACAGAGTGGTCTTTTCATCAGCCGCGGCCTCCGCTGTGCCCGCGTGGTTAAATGTGCATCTATCAGCCTGGCGTCTCCTGTCTCCGGTGGCCGGCGCCGCCATTACTGTTTCCCAGACCACATGGATTACAAACCAAACTTCCCTCCAAGTGTCTGCATGGGCGCAGCCATCTTGGATTCTGTCATCTGATCATTTCCACCAATCTGCTGTCTGTGTTGTTGATTTGCATAATTGCCTAGCCAACCCCTTCCTTGCTGCAGGTATAAGTAAGCTGTACCTGAGCAAGGAAGACGTCAGTGCTTTGGTTGTCAAACCTAGTTCCTGTTTGTCTCTCTCCTGTGATTGTCTTCCAGGTTCCAGCTCCTGTCTCAAGACTTCCACCATAGAGACCCGCACCAGCATTCCACCTGCGGTGTAGCCTGACTCTCCAATCCATTGTGGATTCATCTGTTTCCAGCTACAACACTACCTGCTTCCAGCAGAGTACAGCTTCCCTTAAAGGGCCGGTGTCCTTTCTACACTTTACCACTCTCCACCGGAATTATTATTTCTCCGCTCTCAAGTTCTACATTTCAGTTCACATTTCATCGCTCCCAAAGTTCATTTATTATTTAACTGGTTCCAGCCAGTATCCACTCCGTGCTAACAACAGTCTGGTTCCAGCCAGTATCCACAGCAGCTGTTTTACCTTCAGCAACCCAGCTCTTCCTGGAACACCAGCTGGTATAATCCTGGGTTATCTCCATTGCTACAGCCGGGCCTGGTAAGGACTTTCCATCTAGAAGATCATAAGAACTATCTCACACTACCAGTGCCCTGTGGCTCCTGCCATGCTGTAGTACTCAGGAACTGTATTTATTCTTTGCTGACTTTTACGTTTTCTTTTACTGCTGCTGTGATGCGGAGTTGTCATAATAAACATCATTGACTTTTATCTAAGTTGTCGTGGTCACGCCTTCGGGCAGTTATTATTCATGTTACTTACATGTCCAGGGGTCTGAAACAACCTCCCAGGTTCCGGTACATCTCAGCCCCTACAACTGAGGCTGCCTCCCGTCAGCTCAGGCCCTCAGTTGTGACAATCAGGATTTTGTCGACGTGTTTTCCAAGGGCAATGCGGATATTCTGCCTCCCCATAGGCCTTACGATTGTGCCATTGAGCTAATTCCTGGTGCCACGTTGCCTAAAGGAAGGTTATATGCATTGTCTGGTCCTGAAACTGTGGCCATGAATGAGTATGTGAAAGAAAGCCTTGGGAAAGGTTTTATCAGGCCATCTAAATCCCCATTAAGTGCAGGTTTCTTCTTCGTAGAGAAGAAGGATGGTTCACTCAGACCCTGCATTGACTTTAGAGCTTTGAATAAAATCTCAGTAAAGAATACTTACCCTCTGCCGCTGATCTCTGTCCTCTTTGATCAGCTACGTTCGGCTGTGATTTTTTCCAAAATTGACCTTAGAGGAGCATATAACCTCATCAGAATTAAGTCAGGGGATGAGTGGAAAACGGCATTCAGTACTCAATCAGGCCACTATGAGTATCTGGTTATGCCATTCGGCCTGTCAAACGCTCCGGCAGTTTTCCAGGATCTCATTAATGATGTGCTCCGTGAATTTCTTGGAAGATTCGTTGTAGTCTACTTAGACGATATTTTGATATATTCTGACTCTGAAGAACAACATGTTACCCAGGTGCGTCAGGTGCTAAAGAAATTACGTGAAAATCACCTATATGCCAAACTGGAGAAGTGTGAATTTCATGTCACGGAGGTATCCTTTTTAGGGTACATTATTTCCCCTCGGGGATTCCGTATGGAACCGAAGAAGCTCCAAGCCATCCTTAGTTGGGCGCAACCCACCAATTTAAAAGCAATTCAGCGCTTTTTAGGGTTTGCGAACTACTATAGAAGATTTATTCACTCTTTCTCTGACCTAGTTGCTCCCATTGTGGCACTTACTAAGAAGGGAGCAGATCCTACCAATTGGTCATGTGAAGCTGAGTTATCTTTTCAGGCCTTGAAACAAGCCTTTGTCTCAGCCCCTGTCCTTAGACATCCCAACCCAGAATTGCCTTTCATTGTTGAGGTTGATGCCTCGGAGGTTGGAGTAGGGGCTATCCTTTCTCAGAAGGATCCAGATTCCCTTGAATTACATCCTTGTGCCTTTATGTCCAGGAAATTCTCATCTGCAGAATCCAACTACGATGTTGGTAACCGGGAATTGCTGGCTATTAAATGGGCTTTCGAGGAGTGGAGGCATTGGCTTGAAGGAGCGACCCATACCATTTCAGTTTTGACTGATCACAAAAATCTTCAATACATTGAATCTGCCAAACGACTGAATGCCCGGCAGGCTCGTTGGGCTTTATTTTTTACTCGTTTCAAATTCATTATCACCTTCAGGCCAGGTTCCAAGAATACTAAGGCAGATGCCCTGTCACGCAGTTTTCTTCCAGTTCAAGACAACAGTCCTGTTACTCCCATACTTCCGTCTTCAGTCATTCGGGCAGGCCTCACACAGGATGTATTTACCCAGTTAAAGCTGCTTCAACATCAAGCTCCTGGAAATACTCCTGCTGGTCGTCTTTTTGTCCCTGAGTTTTTGAGAGCTACTGTTTTGGCGGAGTTTCATGATAGCAAGGTTGCCGGGCATCCGGGAATCGCTAAGACTTTGGAATTAGTCTCCCGCTCAGTATGGTGGCCTGGTCTTTCCAAAGACATTAAAGAGTTTGTTTTTTCTTGTCAGGTCTGTGCACAGCATAAAGTTCCCCGTTCTTTGCCTATAGGTCAACTTATGCCCTTGAATGTTCCCCTTAGGCCATGGTCGCATATCTCCATGGATTTTGTGGTGGACCTCCCTCTGTCAGCCGGATGCCGAGTCATATGGGTGGTAGTGGACCGTTTTAGCAAAATGGCCCATTTCATTGCTCTTCCCCGATTGCCATCTGCCCAGGGATTGGCAGTCTTGTTCCTCCGCCATGTTTTCAGACTCCATGGCTTACCCACTGATATTGTCTCTGACAGAGGTCCACAATTCATTGCACAATTTTGGAAGTCCTTTTGTGCTTCGTTGAAGATGAAATTATCATTAACCTCCGGCTATCATCCCCAATCCAATGGACAGACTGAGCGAGTTAACCAATCTCTTAAACAATATTTGCGTTTGTACTCGGCCAAACTCCAAAATGACTGGTCTGAGTTTCTTCCATTGGCGGAGTTTGCTTATAATAATGCCTGTCATTCCTCCACCAATGTGTCTCCATTTTTTGCAGTTTTTGGTTTTCACCCCAGAGCTAATTCATTTTTTCAACATTCCTCTGTCTCCTCTCTGGCCCTGACCTCTCATCTTAAACTTATTTGGAAAAAAGTGCACCTGGCTCTCAGAAAAGCAGCATTCCAGGAAAAAAGATTTTCTGACAGACTCCGGCGGCCGTGCACTTTTAAAGTAGGAGACAGGGTGTGGTTGTCGACTCGCAACATTAAACTCCGACAAACCTCAGCCAGATTGGGTCCTAGATTTATTGGACCATTTCTCATTATCAAAAAAGTCAATCCAGTTGCTTTCCGGTTACGCTTACCAAAAACTTTACGGATCGGAAATACCTTCCATTGCTCATTACTTAAACCTTATGTTTCGTCCAGTAGATTTCCTCGTAGAATATCTCAGGGGAGATCTCCAGTAATGTACAGGGTCAGCAGGAGTTCTTGGTGGAGAAGGTTCTCGATTCCAAGTTGTCCCGGGGTCGGCTTTATTTTTTGGTACATTGGAGAGGTTATGGGCCAGAGGAAAGGTCTTGGGTCCTGGATGAGGACCTTCATGCCCCAATGCTCAAAAGGGCATTTTTTCGAGAATTTCCTCAGAAACCTGGCTTTAGGGGTTCCTTGACCCCTCCTCAAGGGGGGGGTACTGTTAGGCGCCGGGGTCCGCTCGTCGGTGCGGCCCGGCGCCTAGCAACCAGGGACGCCGTGCGCGTTCAGCCGCCGGCTCCCTGGCAACGCTAGACGCCGGGCGCACAGAGCCGCTCTGACCTTAGCAACGGGGACGCCACGTTCAGCCGCGTTCCCCGTTGCTGGGTCTGTCCTAAATTACCTGATTTTGTGCTGGCCGTGCAGCATGCAAGCTGCACGGCATTTCCATTGATTACCCTGTCTGGATCTTGATTGGAGGGTTCCTGAATAAAGGCACCCTCAGGACTTCTTACAGACGCCGGTGATAGCTTCCTGTTTGCCTGTGTCTGCTACAGAGAGTTTCCAGTCCTGCTCAATCCGGTTGTTCCTGTCCTCAGAGATCCTGTACTCGGAAGTTTGCCATCTATTCCTGGAGTCTGACCGAGCACCTTTAACATCCTGTGGTGTTCGTGAGTCGCGGCTCAGCCGTGTGTTGCGGCTTGTCCGCTTACTGTTTATTATTTAGTTAATTTGTGTTCTGGAGCTTTTGCGGAGGATTCCGCTCCCACAGATCCACTCTGGTATCCAGCGGTGCTGGATAGGAGTAACGGATCAGTGGTTCTTTGGTTGTCCTTTTCCCTGGCGGCTAGTCCGCACATACCTTTGGTTAAAGTTAGTTAGCTTGTAACCCCTGGCCTGGTTGCTTAGTCAGAGGGCCCCTTGTTATCACCCTGTCTCGGATTTCCCTTTGTCTCCCATTAAGACCTGCGGGGGCATCGGGGTTGGGCAGACATAATCCGCCCTTCGAACGCGGCTGCCATGGGCTCAAGCAACCATAGTCTCGCAAGGGATTTCTGATAACACGGGCGAGACAACGGAGTTAGGGCGCCAGGGGTTACTAGGCTCTCCTGCTCCCACAACCAGCATATCTTCCCAGTACTCAGACCTCTGCCATAAGATCTCTTCTGGTCTGGAGTACGGGAATCATAACACTTCCTCAGACATGTCGACACACGTGTACCGACACACTTCACACACAGGGAATGCTTTTTCTGAAGACCGTTTCCCCACAAGGCCCTTTGGAGAGACAGAGAGAGAGTATGCCAGCACCCCCCCCAGCGCTATATAACCCAGGAATAAAACAGTAACTTAATGTTTGCCCAGTAGTGCTGCTGTATGTAATTTGCGAATTATGTGCCCCCCCCCCCTTCCCCTCTTTTCAACCCTCTTGTCTAACGTGGTATAAGCAGGGTAGAGTCCGGGGAGCTTCCTCTCAGCGGTGCTGTGGAGAAAAAATGGCGCTGGTGAGTGCTGAGGGAGAAGCCCCGCCCCCTCGGAGGCGGGCTTCTGTCCCGCTTAAACTGTAAAATTGGTGGGGGCTTATACATATATAAAGTGCCCAGCTGTATATATGTTATATTTTTGCGAAAGAGGTTTATATTGCTGCCCAGGGCGCCCCCCCTGCGCCCTGCACCCTTACAGTGACCGGAGTATGTGAGGTGTATGGGAGCAAAGGTGCACAGCTGCAGTGCTGTGCGTTACCTCAGTGAAGATCATGAAGTCTTCTGCCGCCTCTGAAGTCTTCTTTTCTTCTCATACTCACCCGGCTTCTATCTTCCGGCTCTGCGAGGGGGACGGCGGCGCGGCTCTGGGACGGACGGCGAGGGTGAGATCCTGCGTACCAATCCCACTGGAGCTAATGGTGTCCAGTAGCCTAAGAAGCAGGACCTTGCAACTCAGAGAGTAGGGCTGCTTCTCTCCCCTCAGTCCCTCGATGAGGGAGTCTGTTGCCAGCAGTGCTCCCTGAAAATTAAAAACCTAACAAAATACTTTCTGTCAGAAAGCTCAGGAGAGCTCCTGAAAAGCACCCAGTCTCCACTGGGTACAGTATCAAACTGAGGTCTGGAGGAGGGGCATAGAGGGAGGAGCCAGTGCACACCCAGAACTAAAGTCTTTCTTAAAGTGCCCATGTCTCCTGCGGAGCCCGTCTATCCCCATGGTCCTTACGGAGTCCCCAGCATCCTCTAGGACGTTAGAGAAAATAGGATTTTAATACCTACCGGTAAATCCTTTTCTCTTAGTCCGTAGAGGATGCTGGGCACCCGTCCCAGTGCGTACTGTGTCTGCAGTTATTAAATGGCCCTTAACTCCAGAACATTTATGTGGAGATGAAAACATCCAAGGAAGACTTGACCATCTTCCTTGGATGTTTTCCCCCTGTGTGACTGCTCTCCAGCCTCAGAGGGTTGCATCCGTGGTCCCTAGGATCCCGTCCTGGATCCCGAACCATCGCCCCTCTAGGTGGTGAGAACTGTGCAGCCACCAATGGAGTGAGATTCTGGTCTTGGAAGACAGGATTATCCTCCGGTGCATGTGTAGGTGGGATCCGGACCACTTGTCCAACAGGTCCCACTGGAACACTCTGGCATGGAACCTGCCAAACTGAATGGCCTCGTAGGCCGCAACCATCTTCCCCAGCAACTGAATGCATTGATGGATTAACACTCTTGCTGGTTTCAGAATTTGTTTGACCAGACTCTGGATCTCCAGAGCCTTTCCACTAGAAGAAAACCTCTTCTGTGTCCAGTATCACTCCCAAAAACAACAACCGCGTCATTGGGACCAACTGCGATTTTGGCAAGTTTAGGAGCCAACCATGTTGTTGAAGAACTGTCAGGGAGAGTAGATGTTTTGCACCAACTGGTCCCTGGATCTCGCCTTTATCAGGAGATCATCCAAGTACGGGATAATTGTGACTCCTTGCTTGCGAAGGAGAACCATCATTTCCGCCATCACCCTGGTGAAAATCCTCGGAGCCGTGGACAGACCAAACGGCAACGTCTGAAATTGGTAATGACAATCCTGAATTGCAAACCTCAGGTAGCTTGATGCAGTGGCTAAATGGGAACATATAAGTAGGCATCCTTTATGTCTACCAAAACCATGAAATCTCCTTTATCCCCCGGACTGGAGATCACTACCCTGAGAGATTCCATCTTGAAATTGAATTTCTTTAGGTAGAAATTAAGGGATTTCAGATTTAAGATTGGTCTGACTGAGCCGTCCGGCTTCGGGACCACGAAGAGGCTTGAATAAAAACCTTCTCCCTGCTGACTAAGGCTGATTTGAACAATCGGTGAGGGGGAACGTCTTGAAACCCCAGTTTGTACCTTTGGGACACTATTTGTAAAGCCCACGAGTCCAGGTCCGAATGAATCCAGAACTGACTGAAGAGTTTTAGACGTGCCACCCACTGGTGCGGGCTCCTGCAAGAGAGCCCCAGCGTCATGCAGTGGATTTGGCAAAAGCAGAGGACGATCTCTGCTCCTGCGATCTTGAAGAGGCTACAGACCTCTTCCCTCTTTTCCTTCCTCTACCTGCAAAGAAAGGGGAATCTTAACTTCTTGCATATCTATTGGGCCGAAATGACTGCGTCAGATAATGATGCGTCTTCATCCGTTGAGAGGGAACATAGGGCAAGAAGGATGACTTACCTGCGGGAGCTGCCGAGATCAAATTAACTAGGCCGTCGCCAAACAAGGCTTCACCTTCATAGGGAAGAGACTCCCTTTCTTCTTGGAGTCAGCATCAGCATTCCCTTGGTGAATCCACAATGCCCTCCTATCCGAGACTGCCATGAAATTGGCCCGTGAGCACTTGTGCCCGGTGTAGGATTTTTAAATATGTGTAGTTTACTGTATGCAAGGGTTTAAAACCTTTCAGGAACTGAGATCTAAGGTGTATTACATGTAGTTTAAAAAAAACAAAAAAGGTTTATTTTATGGCAGTAGTTTCCAAACTGGGGTTCTTGCACTGGTAGCATAGTTTGGTGGTCCAGGACCAATTAAAATTATTTATACTTTATTAAATTGGCAAAACCATTCCCTCACAACATAACTGAACCTGAGGATGACATGCTATAAACACAATTTACTTAATTTTATATTTTTTTCTGAATTTCTCAATAAAAAAAACTTTGGCCTAGGGGTGCCGTGAAACAAATTTTGATACTCTAGGGCAGGGGTGTCAAACCCATGGGCCGCATGCCGCCCCCAATGCATCCTTTTGTGGCCCACAGGCCGGGGTCCGACAGGGGTCCTTTTGTGGCCCGATCACCTTGCTTAGAGCGAGGGCAGGAGAGTGCAGCCAGAGTCTTTGCTTTCTATGTGCGGCACCATCTTCCCGAAGAGATCACCGGGAAGATAGTGCCCCTTCCACTGGCTACAGCACAGGTATACTGGGGTGGGGTAGCAAACTGGGGGCCCCAATGGGCCCCTCCAGCAGTCCCTCTACCAAAACACGTCTTTTGGTGGTCATGTATGTCAATAGGGATGTTGAAATCGCCTAGGATAATGGTGGGAATGTCAGAAGAGAGGAAGTGAGGAAGCCAGGAAGCAAAGTTGTCGATGAATTTGGAAGCAGTGCCAGGGGGGCGGTAAATGACAGCTACTCTAAGATTGACTGGTTGGAAGAGGCATATGGCGTGGACCTCAAATGTAGAGAATATAAGGGATGGTTCTGGTGGTATGAGTTGGTAGGAGTAACTAGAAGGTAAAAGGACCCCAACACCACCCCCATGGCGACCCCCAGGTCGGGGTGTGTGTGTGAATGTAAGGCCCCCAGCAGAGAGAGCAGCAGCAGAAGTAGTGTCAGAGGGCATAATCCAAGTTTCAGTAATGGCTAGTAGGTGTAGGGAGTTGGAAATGAAAAGGTCATGAGTGGGGACCAGTTTGCTACAAACAGATCTGGCATTCCAGAGGGCACAGGATAGGGGGTATGAGTTTGTGGGAGAGATGTGAATTAGATTTTCAGGGTTGCTGTAGCGATGAGGTGGGATTAACTTTGAGGGCAGGGATGATGAGAGAGTAGTGATGGTACGGGTGCCTGAGCTAGGAGGGGAAACTGCAGGAGGTGGGCAGGGAGGGAGGTCAGTGTGATGTGGATGGGGGTGTGGGGAGGTGACAGGGAAGGGAGAGAGGGAGCAGGGCTGAGTTGTGGGGTAGCAGGACCATGGGGCAGAGGTGAATGAAAGTGGGGTAACAGGAAAGGTGGGGGAAGGAAACAGAGGGATGGAGGGGAGACAGAGGAGGGGAGAGAGGAGGAGGTGGAGGAGACTAGTGGGGAAGGATAAAGATACATTATTAGGTAGACACTGAGTGATGTGGGGAGTATAAGAAAACCTTGACATAGTGTTAAGTAGGTAAATAGGTTGAAGTAGTGGAAGTAGGAGAGGAGACTGTAAGGCAATCCGAGCAGAAGAATTGCAGAAATGCAGGTGAGAAAAGCAGTGTAGGCTCAAGGGGTGTAGATTTAGTATGAAATGAGTCAAAAGAGTAGATAAAGTGGGTGCAGAAATGTATTTGGAGTGTAAGAAATGAAAGGATTGTGAGAGGTTTAAGAAGCAATGGTAATTATGTTAGATGTTTTAAGTGTTTGCAGGTAAAATTGCATTGGTGCAGCTGTGCTTATAAAACAAAATTACAATAATACAGATACAGGCATTTGTAGGTGAAATGGATGGTTTATGAAATGTCCAAGTAAGGTATTTCTGTGCTATGTAATCAGATGCAACAATCAGGAGGTGAGTGATCTGAGGAGTAAGTGACTCACATTTGTTATTAGTTCTTCAGTTTTCTTTGTTTTGTTAGATTGGTGTGCTTCTGTTTTCCTTCTTTTTCACTTCGATTGAACGCTGATTGAACACTGCTGTTATGTGTCAATTTTATCACGCTTTGATAAAAATGCACGCTTAGATCAATAAATGCACAGCCAAATGGCTTTGCACAGCCTACACCATTGGACTTAAGTAGAAGACTATTACAAGAGAAACCAATAATTGAAATCTGTAACCACACCCCACCCCCTCAAATGCCAGGCAATAAATTACCTTAAAAACAACAACCAGGCATTCCACAAAGATTAAACTGGGTCTATATCATTCAAAACTTTAAAAAAGTACTTCAAAATCACATACTATGCAATAATGTTTCAATTTGCATTACCCAGCAGAATTAGCTTTGCATATATAGATATAGTGCAGCAGAATATATTGGTGGTTGTAGTCAATTGTAATTACCTGTAGGTGACAAGAAGAGAAGAAACGTCAATTCACAATCGATATCAGCTGAAGATAAATTAACGCTGATTGAACGCTGCTGTTATGTGTCAATTTTATCACGCTTTGATAAAAATGCACGCTTGGATCAATAAATGCACAGCCAAACGGCTTTGCACAGCCTACACCATTGGACTTAAGTAGAAGACTATTACAAGTGAAACCAATAATTGAAATCTGTAACCACACCCCAACCCCTCAAATGCCAGGCAATAAATTACCTTAAAAACAACAACCAGGCATTCCACAAAGATTAAACTGGGTCTATATCATTCAAAACTTTAAAAAAGTACTTAAAAATCACATACTATGCAATATTGTTAATTATAAGGAAAAGCTGTCTTGTACCATTGCATTTTTCTCCCAAACGAAGGACACTAGAAAGAAAATTTTAAAGCCTCCTGTTAGACCATCATCTACACGACATAGCCCTGAATTTTCCAATACGCAGCTCTTTGCAAAAGAGAGATATTGGCAAGGAAAAGCTGTCTTGTACCATTGCATTTTTCTCCCAAACGAAGGACACTAGAAAGAAAATGTTAAAGCCTCCTGTTAGGCCATCATCTACACGACCTAGCCCTGAATTTTCCAATGCGCAGCTCTTTGCAAAAGAGAGATATTGGCAAGGAAAAGCTGTCTTGTACCATTGCATTTTTCTCCCAAACGAAGGACACTAGAAAGAAAATTTTAAAGCCTCCTGTTAGACCATCATCTACACGACATAGCCCTGAATTTTCCAATGCGTAGCTCTTTGCAAAAGAGAGATATTGGCAAGGAAAAGCTGTCTTGTACCTTTGCATTTTTCTCCCAAACGATGGACACTAGAAAGAAAATTTTAAAGCCTCCTGTTAGGCCATCATCTACATGACATAGCCCTGAATTTTCCAATGCGCAGCTCTTTGCAAAAGAGAGATATTGGCAAGGAAAAGCTTTCTTGTACCATTACATTTTTCTCCCAAACGAAGGAAACTAGAATTAAAATTTTAAAGCCTCCTGTTAGGCCATCATCTACACGATATAGCCCTGAATTTTCCAATGCGCAGCTCTTTGCAAAAGAGAGATATTGGCAAGGAAAAGCTGTCTTGTACCATTGCATTTTTCTCCCAAACGAAGGACACTAGAAAGAAAATTTTAAAGCCTCCTGTTAGACCATCATCTACACGACATAGCCCTGAATTTTCCAATGCGTAGCTCTTTGCAAAAGAGAGATATTGGCAAGGAAAAGCTGTCTTGTACCTTTGCATTTTTCTCCCAAACGAAGGACACTAGAAAGAAAATTTTAAAGCCTCCTGTTAGGCCATCATCTACACGACATAGCCCTGAATTTTCCAATGCGCAGCTCTTTGCAAAAGAGAGATATTGGCAAGGAAAAGCTGTCTTGTACCATTGCATTTTTCTCCCAAACGAAGGACACTAGAAAGAAAATTTTAAAGCCTCCTGTTAGACCATCATCTACACGACATAGCCCTGAATTTTCCAATGCGCAGCTCTTTGCAAAAGAGAGATATTGGCAAGGAAAAGCTGTCTTGTACCATTGCATTTTTCTCCCAAACGAAGGACACTAGAAAGAAAATGTTAAAGCCTCCTGTTAGGCCATCATCTACACGACCTAGCCCTGAATTTTCCAATGCGCAGCTCTTTGCAAAAGAGAGATATTGGCAAGGAAAAGCTGTCTTGTACCTTTGCATTTTTCTCCCAAACGAAGGACACTAGAAAGAAAATTTTAAAGCCTCCTGTTAGGCCATCATCTACACGACATAGCCCTGAATTTTCCAATGCGCAGCTCTTTGCAAAAGAGAGATATTGGCAAGGAAAAGCTGTCTTGTACCATTGCATTTTTCTCCCAAACGAAGGACACTAGAAAGAAAATTTTAAAGCCTCCTGTTAGACCATCATCTACACGACATAGCCCTGAATTTTCCAATGCGCAGCTCTTTGCAAAAGAGAGATATTGGCAAGGAAAAGCTGTCTTGTACCATTGCATTTTTCTCCCAAACGAAGGACACTAGAAAGAAAATGTTAAAGCCTCCTGTTAGACCATCATCTACACGACATAGCCCTGAATTTTCCAATGCGCAGCTCTTTGCAAACGAGAGATATTGGCAAGGAAAAGCTGTCTTGTACCTTTGCATTTTTCTCCCAAACGAAGGACACTAGAAAGAAAATTTTAAAGCCTCCTGTTAGGCCATCATCTACACGACATAGCCCTGAATTTCCCAATGCGCAGCTCTTTGCAAAAGAGAGATATTGGCAAGGAAAAGCTGTCTTGTACCATTGCATTTTTCTCCCAAACGAAGGACACTAGAAAGAAAATTTTAAAGCCTCCTGTTAGACCATCATCTACACGACATAGCCCTGAATTTTCCAATGCGCAGCTCTTTGCAAAAGAGAGATATTGGCAAGGAAAAGCTGTCTTGTACCATTGCATTTTTCTCCCAAACGAAGGACACTAGAAAGAAAATGTTAAAGCCTCCTGTTAGGCCATCATCTACACGACCTAGCCCTGAATTTTCCAATGCGCAGCTCTTTGCAAAAGAGAGATATTGGCAAGGAAAAGCTGTCTTGTACCATTGCATTTTTCTCCCAAACGAAGGACACTAGAAAGAAAATTTTAAAGCCTCCTGTTAGACCATCATCTACACGACATAGCCCTGAATTTTCCAATGCGCAGCTCTTTGCAAAAGAGAGATATTGGCAAGGAAAAGCTGTCTTGTACCATTGCATTTTTCTCCCAAACGAAGGACACTAGAATTAAAATTTTAAAGCCTCCTGTTAGGCCATCATCTACACGATATAGCCCTGAATTTTCCAATGCGCAGCTCTTTGCAAACGAGAGATATTGGCAAGGAAAAGCTGTCTTGTACCTTTGCATTTTTCTCCCAAACGAAGGACACTAGAAAGAAAATTTTAAAGCCTCCTGTTAGGCCATCATCTACACGACATAGCCCTGAATTTCCCAATGCGCAGCTCTTTGCAAAAGAGAGATATTGGCAAGGAAAAGCTGTCTTGTACCATTGCATTTTTCTCCCAAACGAAGGACACTAGAAAGAAAATTTTAAAGCCTCCTGTTAGACCATCATCTACACGGCATAGCCATGAATTTTCCAATGCGCAGCTCTTTGCAAAAGAGAGATATTGGCAAGGAAAAGCTGTCTTGTACCTTTGCATTTTTCTCCCAAACGAAGGACACTAGAATTAAAATTTTAAAGCCTCCTGTTAGACCATCATCTACACGACATAGCCCTGAATTTTCCAATGCGCAGCTCTTTGCAAACGAGAGATATTGGCAAGGAAAAGCTGTCTTGTACCTTTGCATTTTTCTCCCAAACGAAGGACACTAGAAAGAAAATTTTAAAGCCTCCTGTTAGGCCATCATCTACACGACATAGCCCTGAATTTTCCAATGCGCAGCTCTTTGCAAAAGAGAGATATTGGCAAGGAAAAGCTGTCTTGTGCCATTGCATTTTTCTCCCAAACGAAGGACACTAGAAAGAAAATTTTAAAGCCTCCTGTTAGACCATCATCTACACGACATAGCCCTGAATTTTCCAATGCGCAGCTCTTTGCAAAAGAGAGATATTGGCAAGGAAAAGCTGTCTTGTACCATTGCATTTTTCTCCCAAACGAAGGACACTAGAAAGAAAATGTTAAAGCCTCCTGTTAGGCCATCATCTACACGACCTAGCCCTGAATTTTCCAATGCGCAGCTCTTTGCAAAAGAGAGATATTGGCAAGGAAAAGCTGTCTTGTACCTTTGCATTTTTCTCCCAAACGAAGGACACTAGAAAGAAAATTTTAAAGCCTCCTGTTAGGCCATCATCTACACGACATAGCCCTGAATTTTCCAATGCGCAGCTCTTTGCAAAAGAGAGATATTGGCAAGGAAAAGCTGTCTTGTACCATTGCATTTTTCTCCCAAACGAAGGACACTAGAAAGAAAATTTTAAAGCCTCCTGTTAGACCATCATCTACACGACATAGCCCTGAATTTTCCAATGCGCAGCTCTTTGCAAAAGAGAGATATTGGCAAGGAAAAGCTGTCTTGTACCATTGCATTTTTCTCCCAAACGAAGGACACTAGAAAGAAAATTTTAAAGCCTCCTGTTAGACCATCATCTACACGACATAGCCCTGAATTTTCCAATGCGCAGCTCTTTGCAAAAGAGAGATATTGGCAAGGAAAAGCTGTCTTGTACCATTGCATTTTTCTCCCAAACGAAGGACACTAGAATTAAAATTTTAAAGCCTCCTGTTAGGCCATCATCTACACGATATAGCCCTGAATTTTCCAATGCGCAGCTCTTTGCAAACGAGAGATATTGGCAAGGAAAAGCTGTCTTGTACCTTTGCATTTTTCTCCCAAACGAAGGACACTAGAAAGAAAATTTTAAAGCCTCCTGTTAGGCCATCATCTACACGACATAGCCCTGAATTTCCCAATGCGCAGCTCTTTGCAAAAGAGAGATATTGGCAAGGAAAAGCTGTCTTGTACCATTGCATTTTTCTCCCAAACGAAGGACACTAGAAAGAAAATTTTAAAGCCTCCTGTTAGACCATCATCTACACGACATAGCCCTGAATTTTCCAATGCGCAGCTCTTTGCAAAAGAGAGATATTGGCAAGGAAAAGCTGTCTTGTACCATTGCATTTTTCTCCCAAACGAAGGACACTAGAAAGAAAATGTTAAAGCCTCCTGTTAGGCCATCATCTACACGACCTAGCCCTGAATTTTCCAATGCGCAGCTCTTTGCAAAAGAGAGATATTGGCAAGGAAAAGCTGTCTTGTACCATTGCATTTTTCTCCCAAACGAAGGACACTAGAAAGAAAATTTTAAAGCCTCCTGTTAGACCATCATCTACACGACATAGCCCTGAATTTTCCAATGCGCAGCTCTTTGCAAAAGAGAGATATTGGCAAGGAAAAGCTGTCTTGTACCATTGCATTTTTCTCCCAAACGAAGGACACTAGAATTAAAATTTTAAAGCCTCCTGTTAGGCCATCATCTACACGATATAGCCCTGAATTTTCCAATGCGCAGCTCTTTGCAAACGAGAGATATTGGCAAGGAAAAGCTGTCTTGTACCTTTGCATTTTTCTCCCAAACGAAGGACACTAGAAAGAAAATTTTAAAGCCTCCTGTTAGGCCATCATCTACACGACATAGCCCTGAATTTCCCAATGCGCAGCTCTTTGCAAAAGAGAGATATTGGCAAGGAAAAGCTGTCTTGTACCATTGCATTTTTCTCCCAAACGAAGGACACTAGAAAGAAAATTTTAAAGCCTCCTGTTAGACCATCATCTACACGACATAGCCCTGAATTTTCCAATGCGCAGCTCTTTGCAAAAGAGAGATATTGGCAAGGAAAAGCTGTCTTGTACCATTGCATTTTTCTCCCAAACGAAGGACACTAGAAAGAAAATGTTAAAGCCTCCTGTTAGACCATCATCTACACGACCTAGCCCTGAATTTTCCAATGCGCAGCTCTTTGCAAAAGAGAGATATTGGCAAGGAAAAGCTGTCTTGTACCATTGCATTTTTCTCCCAAACGAAGGACACTAGAATTAAAATTTTAAAGCCTCCTGTTAGGCCATCATCTACACGATATAGCCCTGAATTTTCCAATGCGCAGCTCTTTGCAAACGAGAGATATTGGCAAGGAAAAGCTGTCTTGTACCTTTGCATTTTTCTCCCAAACGAAGGACACTAGAAAGAAAATTTTAAAGCCTCCTGTTAGGCCATCATCTACACGACATAGCCCTGAATTTCCCAATGCGCAGCTCTTTGCAAAAGAGAGATATTGGCAAGGAAAAGCTGTCTTGTACCTTTGCATTTTTCTCCCAAACGAAGGACACTAGAAAGAAAATTTTAAAGCCTCCTGTTAGACCATCATCTACACGACATAGCCCTGAATTTTCCAATGCGCAGCTCTTTGCAAAAGAGAGATATTGGCAAGGAAAAGCTGTCTTGTACCATTGCATTTTTCTCCCAAACGAAGGACACTAGAAAGAAAATGTTAAAGCCTCCTGTTAGGCCATCATCTACACGACATAGCCCTGAATTTTCCAATGCGCAGCTCTTTGCAAAAGAGAGATATTGGCAAGGAAAAGCTGTCTTGTACCTTTGCATTTTTCTCCCAAACGAAGGACACTAGAAAGAAAATTTTAAAGCCTCCTGTTAGGCCATCATCTACACGACATAGCCCTGAATTTCCCAATGCGCAGCTCTTTGCAAAAGAGAGATATTGGCAAGGAAAAGCTGTCTTGTACCATTGCATTTTTCTCCCAAACGAAGGACACTAGAAAGAAAATTTTAAAGCCTCCTGTTAGACCATCATCTACACGACATAGCCCTGAATTTTCCAATGCGCAGCTCTTTGCAAAAGAGAGATATTGGCAAGGAAAAGCTGTCTTGTACCATTGCATTTTTCTCCCAAACGAAGGACACTAGAAAGAAAATTTTAAAGCCTCCTGTTAGACCATCATCTACACGACATAGCCCTGAATTTTCCAATGCGCAGCTCTTTGCAAAAGAGAGATATTGGCAAGGAAAAGCTGTCTTGTACCATTGCATTTTTCTCCCAAACGAAGGACACTAGAATTAGAATTTTAAAGCCTCCTGTTAGGCCATCATCTACACGATATAGCCCTGAATTTTCAAATGCGCAGCTCTTTGCAAACGAGAGATATTGGCAAGGAAAAGCTGTCTTGTACCTTTGCATTTTTCTCCCAAACGAAGGACACAAGAAAGAAAATTTTAAAGCCTCCTGTTAGGCCATCATCTACACGACATAGCCCTGAATTTTCCAATGCGCAGCTCTTTGCAAAAGAGAGATATTGGCAAGGAAAAGCTGTCTTGTACCATTGCATTTTTCTCCCAAACGAAGGACACTAGAAATAAAATTTTAAAGCCTCCTGTTAGACCATCATCTACACGACATAGCCCTGAATTTTCCAATGCGCAGCTCTTTGCAAAAGAGAGATATTGGCAAGGAAAAGCTGTCTTGTACCATTGCATTTTTCTCCCAAACGAAGGACACGAGAATTAAAATTTTAAAGCCTCCTGTTAGGCCATCATCTACACGATATAGCCCTGAATTTTCCAATGCGCAGCTCTTTGCAAACGAGAGATATTGGCAAGGAAAAGCTGTCTTGTACCTTTGCATTTTTCTCCCAAACGAAGGACACTAGAAAGAACATTTTAAAGCCTCCTGTTAGACCATCATCTACACGGCATAGCCATGAATTTTCCAATGCGCAGCTCTTTGCAAAAGAGAGATATTGGCAAGGAAAAGCTGTCTTGTACCTTTGCATTTTTCTCCCAAACGAAGGACACTAGAATTAAAATTTTAAAGCCTCCTGTTAGGCCATCATCTACACGATATAGCCCTGAATTTTCCAATGCGCAGCTCTTTGCAAAAGAGAGATATTGGCAAGGAAAAGCTGTCTTGTACCTTTGCATTTTTCTCCCAAACGAAGGACACTAGAAAGAAAATTTTAAAGCCTCCTGTTAGGCCATTATCTACACGACATAGCCCTGAATTTTCCAATGCGCAGCTCTTTGCAAAAGAGAGATATTGGCAAGGAAAAGCTGTCTTGTACCATTGCATTTTTCTCCCAAACGAAGGACACTAGAATTAAAATTTTAAAGCCTCCTGTTAGGCCATCATCTACACGATATAGCCCTGAATTTTCCAATGCGCAGCTTTTTGCAAACGAGAGATATTGGCAAGGAAAAGCTGTCTTGTACCTTTGCATTTTTCTCCCAAACGAAGGACACTAGAAAGAAAATTTTAAAGCCTCCTGTTAGGCCATCATCTACACGACATAGCCCTGAATTTTCCAATGCGCAGCTCTTTGCAAAAGAGAGATATTGGCAAGGAAAAGCTGTCTTGTACCATTGCATTTTTCTCCCAAACGAAGGACACTAGAAAGAAAATTTTAAAGCCTCCTGTTAGACCATCATCTACACGACATAGCCCTGAATTTTCCAATGCGTAGATCTTTGCAAAAGAGAGATATTGGCAAGGAAAAGCTGTCTTGTACCTTTGCATTTTTCTCCCAAACGAAGGACACTAGAAAGAAAATTTTAAAGCCTCCTGTTAGGCCATCATCTACACGACATAGCCCTGAATTTTCCAATGCGCAGCTCTTTGCAAAAGAGAGATATTGGCAAGGAAAAGCTTTCTTGTACCATTGCATTTTTCTCCCAAACGAAGGACACTAGAATTAAAATTTTAAAGCCTCCTGTTAGGCCATCATCTACACGATATAGCCCCGAATTTTCCAATGCGCAGCTCTTTGCAAACGAGAGATATTGGCAAGGAAAAGCTGTCTTGTACCTTTGCATTTTTCTCCCAAACGAAGGACACTAGAAAGAAAATTTTAAAGCCTCCTGTTAGGCCATCATCTACACGACATAGCCCTGAATTTCCCAATGCGCAGCTCTTTGCAAAAGAGAGATATTGGCAAGGAAAAGCTGTCTTGTACCATTGCATTTTTCTCCCAAACGAAGGACACTAGAAAGAAAATTTTAAAGCCTCCTGTTAGACCATCATCTACACGACATAGCCCTGAATTTTCCAATGCGCAGCTCTTTGCAAAAGAGAGATATTGGCAAGGAAAAGCTGTCTTGTACCATTGCATTTTTCTCCCAAACGAAGGACACTAGAATTAAAATTTTAAAGCCTCCTGTTAGGCCATCATCTACACGACATAGCCCTGAATTTTCCAATGCGCAGCTCTTTGCAAAAGAGAGATATTGGCAAGGAAAAGCTGTCTTGTACCTTTGCATTTTTCTCCCAAACGAAGGTCACTAGAAAGAAAATGTTAAAGCCTCCTGTTAGGCCATCATCTACACGACATAGCCCTGAATTTTCCAATGCGCAGCTCTTTGCAAAAGAGAGATATTGGCAAGGAAAAGCTTTCTTGTACCTTTGCATTTTTCTCCCAAACGAAGGACACTAGAATTAAAATTTTAAAGCCTCCTGTTAGACCATCATCTACACGGCATAGCCATGAATTTTCCAATGCGCAGCTCTTTGCAAAAGAGAGATATTCGCAAGGAAAACCTGTCTTGTACCTTTGCATTTTTCTCCCAAACGAAGGACACTAGAAAGAAAATTTTAAAGCCTCCTGTTAGGCCATCATCTACACGACATAGCCCTGAATTTTCCAATGCGCAGCTCTTTGCAAAAGAGAGATATTGGCAAGGAAAAGCTGTCTTGTACCATTGCATTTTTCTCCCAAACGAAGGACACTAGAAAGAAAATTTTAAAGCCTCCTGTTAGACCATCATCTACACGACATAGCCCTGAATTTTCCAATGCGCAGCTCTTTGCAAAAGAGAGATATTGGCAAGGAAAAGCTGTCTTGTACCATTGCATTTTTCTCCCAAACGAAGGACACTAGAATTAAAATTGTAAAGCCTCCTGTTAGGCCATCATCTACACGATATAGCCCTGAATTTTCCAATGCGCAGCTTTTTGCAAACGAGAGATATTGGCAAGGAAAAGCTGTCTTGTACCTTTGCATTTTTCTCCCAAACGAAGGACACTAGAAAGAAAATTTTAAAGCCTCCTGTTAGGCCATCATCTACACGACATAGCCCTGAATTTTCCAATGCGCAGCTCTTTGCAAAAGAGAGATATTGGCAAGGAAAAGCTGTCTTGTACCATTGCATTTTTCTCCCAAACGAAGGACACTAGAAAGAAAATTTTAAAGCCTCCTGTTAGACCATCATCTACACGACATAGCCCTGAATTTTCCAATGCGTAGATCTTTGCAAAAGAGAGATATTGGCAAGGAAAAGCTGTCTTGTACCTTTGCATTTTTCTCCCAAACGAAGGACACTAGAAAGAAAATTTTAAAGCCTCCTGTTAGGCCATCATCTACACGACATAGCCCTGAATTTTCCAATGCGCAGCTCTTTGCAAAAGAGAGATATTGGCAAGGAAAAGCTTTCTTGTACCATTGCATTTTTCTCCCAAACGAAGGACACTAGAATTAAAATTTTAAAGCCTCCTGTTAGGCCATCATCTACACGATATAGCCCCGAATTTTCCAATGCGCAGCTCTTTGCAAACGAGAGATATTGGCAAGGAAAAGCTGTCTTGTACCTTTGCATTTTTCTCCCAAACGAAGGACACTAGAAAGAAAATTTTAAAGCCTCCTGTTAGGCCATCATCTACACGACATAGCCCTGAATTTCCCAATGCGCAGCTCTTTGCAAAAGAGAGATATTGGCAAGGAAAAGCTGTCTTGTACCATTGCATTTTTCTCCCAAACGAAGGACACTAGAAAGAAAATTTTAAAGCCTCCTGTTAGACCATCATCTACACGACATAGCCCTGAATTTTCCAATGCGCAGCTCTTTGCAAAAGAGAGATATTGGCAAGGAAAAGCTGTCTTGTACCATTGCATTTTTCTCCCAAACGAAGGACACTAGAAAGAAAATGTTAAAGCCTCCTGTTAGGCCATCATCTACACGACATAGCCCTGAATTTTCCAATGCGCAGCTCTTTGCAAAAGAGAGATATTGGCAAGGAAAAGCTGTCTTGTACCTTTGCATTTTTCTCCCAAACGAAGGACACTAGAATTAAAATTTTAAAGCCTCCTGTTAGGCCATCATCTACACGACATAGCCCTGAATTTTCCAATGCGCAGCTCTTTGCAAAAGAGAGATATTGGCAAGGAAAAGCTGTCTTGTACCTTTGCATTTTTCTCCCAAACGAAGGTCACTAGAAAGAAAATGTTAAAGCCTCCTGTTAGGCCATCATCTACACGACATAGCCCTGAATTTTCCAATGCGTAGCTCTTTGCAAAAGAGAGATATTGGCAAGGAAAAGCTGTCTTGTACCTTTGCATTTTTCTCCCAAACGAAGGACACTAGAAAGAAAATTTTAAAGCCTCCTGTTAGGCCATCATCTACACGACATAGCCCTGAATTTTCCAATGCGCAGCTCTTTGCAAAAGAGAGATATTGGCAAGGAAAAGCTTTCTTGTACCATTGCATTTTTCTCCCAAACGAAGGAAACTAGAAAGAAAATTTTAAAGCCTCCTGTTAGGCCATCATCTACACGACATAGCCCTGAATTTTCCAATGCGCAGCTCTTTGCAAAATAGAGATATTGGCAAGGTAAAGCTGTCTTGTACCTTTGCATTTTGCTCCCAAACGAAGGACACTAGAATTAAAATTTTAAAGCCTCCTGTTAGGCCATCATCTACACGATATAGCCCTGAATTTTCCAATGCGCAGCTCTTTGCAAAAGAGAGATATTGGCAAGGAAAAGCGGTCTTGTACCATTGCATTTTTCTCCCAAACGAAGGACACTAGAAAGAAAATTTTAAAGCCTCCTGTTAGACCATCATCTACACGGCATAGCCATGAATTTTCCAATGCGCAGCTCTTTGCAAAAGAGAGATATTGGCAAGGAAAAGCTGTCTTGTACCTTTGCATTTTTCTCCCAAACGAAGGACACTAGAAAGAAAATTTTAAAGCCTCCTGTTAGACCATCATCTACACGACATAGCCCTGAATTTTCCAATGCGCAGCTCTTTGCAAAAGAGAGATATTGGCAAGGAAAAGCTGTCTTGTACCATTGCATTTTTCTCCCAAACGAAGGACACTAGAATTAGAATTTTAAAGCCTCCTGTTAGGCCATCATCTACACGATATAGCCCTGAATTTTCCTATGCGCAGCTCTTTGCAAACGAGAGATATTGGCAAGGAAAAGCTGTCTTGTACCTTTGCATTTTTCTCCCAAACGAAGGACACAAGAAAGAAAATTTTAAAGCCTCCTGTTAGGCCATCATCTACACGACATAGCCCTGAATTTTCCAATGCGCAGCTCTTTGCAAAAGAGAGATATTGGCAAGGAAAAGCTGTCTTGTACCATTGCATTTTTCTCCCAAACGAAGGACACTAGAAATAAAATTTTAAAGCCTCCTGTTAGACCATCATCTACACGACATAGCCCTGAATTTTCCAATGCGCAGCTCTTTGCAAAAGAGAGATATTGGCAAGGAAAAGCTGTCTTGTACCATTGCATTTTTCTCCCAAACGAAGGACACTAGAATTAAAATTTTAAAGCCTCCTGTTAGGCCATCATCTACACGATATAGCCCTGAATTTTCCAATGCGCAGCTCTTTGCAAACGAGAGATATTGGCAAGGAAAAGCTGTCTTGTACCTTTGCATTTTTCTCCCAAACGAAGGACACTAGAAAGAACATTTTAAAGCCTCCTGTTAGACCATCATCTACACGGCATAGCCATGAATTTTCCAATGCGCAGCTCTTTGCAAAAGAGAGATATTGGCAAGGAAAAGCTGTCTTGTACCTTTGCATTTTTCTCCCAAACGAAGGACACTAGAATTAAAATTTTAAAGCCTCCTGTTAGGCCATCATCTACACCAGGCATTCCCAACCGCGGTCCTCAAGGCACACCAACAGTGCAGGTTTTAGTGATATCCAGGCTTCAGCACAGATGGTTAAATCAAAATAACTGAGGTACTAATTAAGTCACCTGTGTTCAAGCATAGATATCACTAAAACCAGGACTGTTAGTGTGCCTTGAGGACCGCGGTTGGGAAACACTGATCTACACGATATAGCCCTGAATTTTCCAATGCGCAGCTCTTTGCAAAAGAGAGATATTGGCAAGGAAAAGCTGTCTTGTACCTTTGCATTTTTCTCCCAAACGAAGGACACTAGAAAGAAAATTTTAAAGCCTCCTGTTAGGCCATCATCTACACGACATAGCCCTGAATTTTCCAATGCGCAGCTCTTTGCAAAAGAGAGATATTGGCAAGGAAAAGCTGTCTTGTACCATTGCATTTTTCTCCCAAACGAAGGACACTAGAAAGAAAATTTTAAAGCCTCCTGTTAGACCATCATCTACACGACATAGCCCTGAATTTTCCAATGCGCAGCTCTTTGCAAAAGAGAGATATTGGCAAGGAAAAGCTGTCTTGTACCATTGCATTTTTCTCCCAAACGAAGGACACTAGAATTAAAATTTTAAAGCCTCCTGTTAGGCCATCATCTACACGATATAGCCCTGAATTTTCCAATGCGCAGCTTTTTGCAAACGAGAGATATTGGCAAGGAAAAGCTGTCTTGTACCTTTGCATTTTTCTCCCAAACGAAGGACACTAGAAAGAAAATTTTAAAGCCTCCTGTTAGGCCATCATCTACACGACATAGCCCTGAATTTTCCAATGCGCAGCTCTTTGCAAAAGAGAGATATTGTCAAGGAAAAGCTGTCTTGTACCATTGCATTTTTCTCCCAAACGAAGGACACTAGAAAGAAAATTTTAAAGCCTCCTGTTAGACCATCATCTACACGACATAGCCCTGAATTTTCCAATGCGTAGCTCTTTGCAAAAGAGAGATATTGGCAAGGAAAAGCTGTCTTGTACCTTTGCATTTTTCTCCCAAACGAAGGACACTAGAAAGAAAATTTTAAAGCCTCCTGTTAGGCCATCATCTACACGACATAGCCCTGAATTTTCCAATGCGCAGCTCTTTGCAAAAGAGAGATATTGGCAAGGAAAAGCTTTCTTGTACCATTGCATTTTTCTCCCAAACGAAGGACACTAGAATTAAAATTTTAAAGCCTCCTGTTAGGCCATCATCTACACGATATAGCCCTGAATTTTCCAATGCGCAGCTCTTTGCAAAAGAGAGATATTGGCAAGGAAAAGCTGTCTTGTACCTTTGCATTTTTCTCCCAAACGAAGGACACTAGAAAGAAAAATTTAAAGCCTCCTGTTAGGCCATCATCTACACGACATAGCCCTGAATTTTCCAATGCGCAGCTCTTTGCAAAAGAGAGATATTGGCAAGGAAAAGCTTTCTTGTACCATTGCATTTTTCTCCCAAACGAAGGACACTAGAATTAAAATTTTAAAGCCTCCTGTTAGACCATCATCTACACGGCATAGCCATGAATTTTCCAATGCGCAGCTCTTTGCAAAAGAGATATATTGGCAAGGAAAAGCTGTCTTGTACCTTTGCATTTTTCTCCCAAACGAAGGACACTAGAATTAAAATTTTAAAGCCTCCTGTTAGGCCATCATCTACACGATATAGCCCTGAATTTTCCAATGCGCAGCTCTTTGCAAACGAGAGATATTGGCAAGGAAAAGCTGTCTTGTACCTTTGCATTTTTCTCCCAAACGAAGGACACTAGAAAGAAAATTTTAAAGCCTCCTGTTAGGCCATCATCTACACGACATAGCCCTGAATTTTCCAATGCGCAGCTCTTTGCAAAAGAGAGATATTGGCAAGGAAAAGCTGTCTTGTACCATTGCATTTTTCTCCCAAACGAAGGACACTAGAAAGAAAATTTTAAAGCCTCCTGTTAGGCCATCATCTACACGACATAGCCCTGAATTTTCCAATGCGCAGCTCTTTGCAAAAGAGAGATATTGGCAAGGAAAAGCTTTCTTGTACCATTGCATTTTTCTCCCAAACGAAGGACACTAGAATTAAAATTTTAAAGCCTCCTGTTAGGCCATCATCTACACGATATAGCCCTGAATTTTCCAATGCGCAGCTCTTTGCAAAAGAGAGATATTGGCAAGGAAAAGCTGTCTTTTGTTCACCGATTACTAAATTAAACTTGCTTCATTGGAAAGGCAGCAAGATGCATCCTCATTTCAATGTCTACTGAAATAATACAGGTTGACACCAGGAAACATTAACGCCACTGCATCCTTGCTGCTTTCTCATGTGGAAGTCTGTTTAATGTGAAAACAAGGTGATATCTAATTAGCACACAGGTAAGGAATTAAGAAAATCTTTATTTAAGGGTGAAGATGTTTCTCACAAAATCGTTGCCCCAATGCATCATTGAAATTCAAGCTGGAAAGATGATTTTAATATATCACTTGTACATTTTGTATTGCTCTTCTGGTGACAATGTAGTTTGTTTTTGTCAATTACCATTTTAATAATAGGGTAAAGAGAATTAAGTGGATTTTTGAAAGAAAACAATTCTGTCAATATACTATTAAAACAAATTACAATGGTAAAAGTTATTGTACTTTAAGTAAAAATAAAAGAGCCAAAATATCAATCCCAGTTTTGGATTACTTTAATTAACAAACAAAAAAATGCATATAGCAGAGGATAGTTTCAATCTGCCTACCTCTGGGTTATGGGCCCAGCATGCTTCCATTGCAGTACTCTGCTGCACATGTAAGTGCAAGAGATCCTGAAGCACTCACTCATCATGGGAAAGTACCAATGTGTTTCTTCGTTGGTTGATGGAAGAAACATCTTACAAAAACTCTCCAGATTATTGACTTTTTTAAGTTTTTCTAGGAAACGTTTTAGATGAATGCTTATTAGCCTTTGTCAGTATGTACTTTTGCAAAGTGTCTCTGTGGCGCAATCAGTTAGTGTGTACGGCTATTAACCTAAAGGTTGGTGGTTCAATCCCACCCAGGGACGTAATTGACCTTGTTATCAGATTTTGGTGATCTTTAAGTAGACAAGTCAAATTTCATACCCCCTGTTATGGTGTAGGGTACCTGGCCTTCTCTGATGTAATCAGATTTGATTCAGTGATTTTATAAAAACATCTAGGAAGCACAATTTAGCAGTGGGTTGCAGAGAAAAAAAATATGCTGGCAGAAAAATCCAATTGAGTGATTAAACAGCTCTTCATTTTCTGGCTTTATTTTTATGCTAACAAATTTGTTCTCTGAAAAGTGTCCACAAAGCCAAGTCTCTGATTAACACCTTTGTAAGGATGGTTTTTCACCTATTACTAAATTAAACTTGCTTCATTGGAAAGGCAGCAAGATGCATCCTCATTTCAATGTCTACTGAAATAATACAAGTTGACACCAGGAAACATTAACGCCACTGCATCCTTGCTGCTTTCTCATGTGGAAGTCTGTTTAATGTGAAAACAAGGTGATATCTAATTAGCACACAGGTAAGGAATTAAGAAAATCTTTATTTAAGGGTGAAGATGTTTCTCACAAAATTGTTGACCCAATGCATCATTGAAATTCAAGCTGGAAAGATGAATTTAATATATCACTTGTACATTTTGTATTGCTCTTCTGGTGAAAATGTAGTTTGGTTTTGTCAATTACCATTTTATTAATAGGGTAAAGAAAATTAAGTGGATTTTTGAAAGAAAACAATACTGTCAATATACTATTAAAACAAATTAAAATGGTAAAAGTTATTGTACTTTAAGTAAAAATAAAAGAGACAAAATATCAATCCCAGTTTTGGATTACTTTAATTAACAAAAAAAAATGCATATAGCAGAGGATAGTTTCAATCTGCCTACCTCTGGGTTATGGGCCCAGCATGCTTCCATTGCAGTACTCTGCTGCACATGTAAGTGCAAGAGATCCTGAAGCACTCACTCATCATGGGAAAGTACCAATGTGTTTCTTCGTTGGTTGATGGAAGAAACATCTTACAAAAACTCTCCAGATTATTGACTTTTTAAAGTTTTGCTAGGAAACGTTTTAGATGAATGCTTATTAGCCTTTGTCAGTATGGACTTTTGCAAAGTGTCTCTGTGGCGCAATCAGTTAGTATGTATGGCTATTAACCAAAAGGTTGGTGGTTCAATCCCACCCAGGGACCTAATTGATCTTGTTATCAGATTTTGGTGATCTTTAAGTAGACAAGTCAAAATTTCAAACCCCCTGTTATGGTGTAGGGTACCTGGCCTTCTCTGATGTAATCAGAGTTAGATTTGATTCAGTGATTTTATAAAAACAGCTAGGAAGCACAATTTAGCAGTGGGTTGCAGAGAAAACAAATATGCTGGCAGAAAAATCCAATTGAGTGATTAAACAGCTCTTTATTTTCTGGCTTTATTTTTATGCTAACAAATTTGTTCTCTGAAAAGTGTCCACAAAGCCAAGTCTCTGATTAACACCTTTGTAAGGATGGTTTTTCACCTATTACTAAATTAAACTTGCTTCATTGGAAAGGCAGCAAGATGCATCCTCATTTCAATGTCTACTGAAATAATACAGGTTGACACCAGGAAACATTAACGCCACTGCATCCTTGCTGCTTTCTCATGTGGAAGTCTGTTTAATGTGAAAACAAGGTGATATCTAATTAGCACACAGGTAAGGAATTAAGAAAATCTTTATTTAAGGGTGAAGATGTTTCTCACAAAATCGTTGCCCCAATGCATCATTGAAATTCAAGCTGGAAAGATGATTTTAATATATCACTTGTACATTTTGTATTGCTCTTCTGGTGACAATGTAGTTTGTTTTTGTCAATTACCATTTTAATAATAGGGTAAAGAGAATTAAGTGGATTTTTGAAAGAAAACAATACTGTCAATATACTATTAAAACAAATTACAATGGTAAAAGTTATTGTACTTTAAGTAAAAATAAAAGAGCCAAAATATCAATCCCAGTTTTGGATTACTTTAATTAACAAACAAAAAAATGCATATAGCAGAGGATAGTTTCAATCTGCCTACCTCTGGGTTATGGGCCCAGCATGCTTCCATTGCAGTACTCTGCTGCACATGTAAGTGCAAGAGATCCTGAAGCACTCACTCATCATGGGAAAGTACCAATGTGTTTCTTCGTTGGTTGATGGAAGAAACATCTTACAAAAACTCTCCAGATTATTGACTTTTTTAAGTTTTTCTAGGAAACGTTTTAGATGAATGCTTATTAGCCTTTGTCAGTATGTACTTTTGCAAAGTGTCTCTGTGGCGCAATCAGTTAGTGTGTACGGCTATTAACCAAAAGGTTGGTGGTTCAATCCCACCCAGGGACGTAATTGACCTTGTTATCAGATTTTGGTGATCTTTAAGTAGACAAGTCAAATTTCATACCCCCTGTTATGGTTTAGGGTACCTGGCCTTCTCTGATGTAATCAGAGTTAGATTTGATTCAGAGATTTTATAAAAACATCTAGGAAGCACAATTTAGCAGTGGGTTGCAGAGAAAAAGAAATATGCTGGCAAAAAAATCAAATTGCGTGATTAAACAGCTCTTAATTTTCTGGCTTTATTTTTATGCTAACAAATTTGTTCTCTGAAAAGTGTCCACAAAGCCAAGTCTCTGATTAACACCTTTGTAGGGATGGTTTTTCACCGATTACTAAATTAAACTTGCTTCATTGGAAAGGCAGCAAGATGCATCCTCATTTCAATGTCTACTGAAATAATACAGGTTGACACCAGGAAACATTAACGCCACTGCATCCTTGCTGCTTTCTCATGTGGAAGTCTGTTTAATGTGAAAACAAGGTGATATCTAATTAGCACACAGGTAAGGAATTACGAAAATCTTTATTTAAGGGTGAAGATGTTTCTCACAAAATCGTTGCCCCAATGCATCATTGAAATTCAAGCTGGAAAGATGATTTTAATATATCACTTGTACATTTTGTATTGCTCTTCTGGTGACAATGTAGTTTGTTTTTGTCAATTACCATTTTAATAACAGGGTAAAGAAAATTAAGTGGATTTTTGAAAGAAAACTATACTGTCAATATACTATTAAAACAAATTAAAATGGTAAAAGTTATTGTACTTTAAGTAAAAATAAAAGAGCAAAAATATCAATCCCAGTTTTGATTACTTAAATTAACAAAAAAAATGCATATAGCAAAGGATAGTTTCAATCTGCCTACCTCTGGGTTATGGGTCCAGCATGCTTCCATTGCAGTACTCTGCTGCACATGTAAGTGCAAGAGATCCTGAAGCACTCACTCATCATGGGAAAGTACCAATGTGTTTCTTCGTTGGTTGATGGAAGAAACATCTTACAAAAACTCTCCAGATTATTGATTTTTTAATGTTTTTCTAGGAAACGTTCTAGATGTATGCCTATTAGCCTTTGTCAGTATGCACTTTTTGCAAAGTGTCTCTGTGGCGCAATCGGTTAGTGTGTTCGGCTATTAACCAAAAGGTTGGTGGTTCAATCCCACCCAGGGACGTAATTGACCTTGTTATCAGATTTTGGTGATATTTAAGTAGACAAGTCAAAATTTCAAACCCCCTGTTATGGTGTAGGGTACCTGGCCTTCTCTGATGTAATCAGAGTTAGATTTGATTCAGTGATTTTATAAAAACAGCTAGGAAGCACAATTTAGCAGTGGGTTGCAGAGAAAAAAAATATGCTGGCAGAAAAATCCAATTGAGTGATTAAACAGCTCTTCATTTTCTGGCTTTATTTTTATGCTAACAAATTTGTTCTCTGAAAAGTGTCCACAAAGCCAAGTCTCTGATTAACACCTTTGTAAGGATGGTTTTTCACCTATTACTAAATTAAACTTGCTTCATTGGAAAGGCAGCAAGATGCATCCTCATTTCAATGTCTACTGAAATAATACAGGTTGACACCAGGAAACATTAACGCCACTGCATCCTTGCTGCTTTCTCATGTGGAAGTCTGTTTAATGTGAAAACAAGGTGATATCTAATTAGCACACAGGTAAGGAATTACGAAAATCTTTATTTAAGGGTGAAGATGTTTCTCACAAAATTGTTGCCCCAATGCATCATTGAAATTCAAGCTGGAAAGATGATTTTAATATATCACTTGTACATTTTGTATTGCTCTTCTGGTGACAATGTAGTTTGTTTTTGTCAATTACCATTTTAATAACAGGGTAAAGAAAATTAAGTGGATTTTTGAAAGAAAACTATACTGTCAATATACTATTAAAACAAATTAAAATGGTAAAAGTTATTGTACTTTAAGTAAAAATAAAAGAGCAAAAATATCAATCCCAGTTTTGATTACTTAAATTAACAAAAAAAATGCATATAGCAAAGGATAGTTTCAATCTGCCTACCTCTGGGTTATGGGTCCAGCATGCTTCCATTGCAGTACTCTGCTGCACATGTAAGTGCAAGAGATCCTGAAGCACTCACTCATCATGGGAAAGTACCAATGTGTTTCTTCGTTGGTTGATGGAAGAAACATCTTACAAAAACTCTCCAGATTATTGATTTTTTAATGTTTTTCTAGGAAACGTTCTAGATGTATGCTTATTAGCCTTTGTCAGTATTTACTTTTTGCAAAGTGTCTCTGTGGCGCAATCGGTTAGTGTGTTCGGCTATTAACCAAAAGGTTGGTGGTTCAATCCCACCCAGGGACGTAATTGACCTTGTGATCAGATTTTGGTGATATTTAAGTAGACAAGTCAAAATTTCAAACCCCTTCTTATTGTGTAGGGTACCTGGCCTTCTCTGATGTAATCAGAGTTAGATTTGATTCAGTGATTTTATAAAAAAACAGCTAGGAAGCACAATTTAGCAGTGGGTTGCAGAGAAAAAAAATATGCTGGCAGAAAAATCCAATTGAGTGATTAAACAGCTCTTCATTTTCTGGCTTTATTTTTATGCTAACAAATTTGTTCTCTGAAAAGTGTCCACAAAGCCAAGTCTCTGATTAACACCTTTGTAAGGATGGTTTTTCACCTATTACTAAATTAAACTTGCTTCATTGGAAAGGCAGCAAGATGCATCCTCATTTCAATGTCTACTGAAATAATACAAGTTGACACCAGGAAACATTAACGCCACTGCATCCTTGCTGCTTTCTCATGTGGAAGTCTGTTTAATGTGAAAACAAGGTGATATCTAATTAGCACACAGGTAAGGAATTAAGAAAATCTTTATTTAAGGGTGAAGATGTTTCTCACAAAATTGTTGACCCAATGCATCATTGAAATTCAAGCTGGAAAGATGATTTTAATATATCACTTGTACATTTTGTATTACTCTTCTGGTGACAATGTAGTTTGTTTTTGTCAATTACCATTTTATTAATAGGGTAAAGAAAATTAAGTGGATTTTTGAAAGAAAACAATACTGTCAATATACTATTAAAACAAATTAAAATGGTAAAAGTTATTGTACTTTAAGTAAAAATAAAAGAGACAAAATATCAATCCCAGTTTTGGATTACTTTAATTAACAAAAAAAAATGCATATAGCAGAGGATAGTTTCAATCTGCCTACCTCTGGGTTATGGGCCCAGCATGCTTCCATTGCAGTACTCTGCTGCACATGTAAGTGCAAGAGATCCTGAAGCACTCACTCATCATGGGAAAGTACCAATGTGTTTCTTCGTTGGTTGATGGAAGAAACATCTTACAAAAACTCTCCAGATTATTGACTTTTTAAAGTTTTGCTAGGAAACGTTTTAGATGAATGCTTATTAGCCTTTGTCAGTATGGACTTTTGCAAAGTGTCTCTGTGGCGCAATCAGTTAGTATGTATGGCTATTAACCAAAAGGTTGGTGGTTCAATCCCACCCAGGGACCTAATTGACCTTGTTATCAGATTTTGGTGATCTTTAAGTAGACAAGTCAAAATTTCAAACCCCCTGTTATGGTGTAGGGTACCTGGCCTTCTCTGATGTAATCAGAGTTAGATTTGATTCAGTGATTTTATAAAAACAGCTAGGAAGCACAATTTAGCAGTGGGTTGCAGAGAAAACAAATATGCTGGCAGAAAAATCCAATTGAGTGATTAAACAGCTCTTTATTTTCTGGCTTTATTTTTATGCTAACAAATTTGTTCTCTGAAAAGTGTCCACAAAGCCAAGTCTCTGATTAACACCTTTGTAAGGATGGTTTTTCACCTATTACTAAATTAAACTTGCTTCATTGGAAAGGCAGCAAGATGCATCCTCATTTCAATGTCTACTGAAATAATACAGGTTGACACCAGGAAACATTAACGCCACTGCATCCTTGCTGCTTTCTCATGTGGAAGTCTGTTTAATGTGAAAACAAGGTGATATCTAATTAGCACACAGGTAAGGAATTACGAAAATCTTTATTTAAGGGTGAAGATGTTTCTCACAAATTGTTGCCCCAATGCATCATTGAAATTCAAGCTGGAAAGATGATTTTAATATATCACTTGTACATTTTGTATTGCTCTTCTGATGACAATGTAGTTTGTTTTTGTCAATTACCATTTTAATAACAGGGTAAAGAAAATTAAGTGGATTTTTGAAAGAAAACTATACTGTCAATATACTATTAAAACAAATTAAAATGGTAAAAGTTATTGTACTTTAAGTAAAAATAAAAGAGCAAAAATATCAATCCCAGTTTTGATTACTTAAATTAACAAAAAAAATGCATATAGCAAAGGATAGTTTCAATCTGCCTACCTCTGGGTTATGGGTCCAGCATGCTTCCATTGCAGTACTCTGCTGCACATGTAAGTGCAAGAGATCCTGAAGCACTCACTCATCATGGGAAAGTACCAATGTGTTTCTTCGTTGGTTGATGGAAGAAACATCTTACAAAAACTCTCCAGATTATTGATTTTTTAATGTTTTTCTAGGAAACGTTCTAGATGTATGCTTATTAGCCTTTGTCAGTATTTACTTTTTGCAAAGTGTCTCTGTGGCGCAATCGGTTAGTGTGTTCGGCTATTAACCAAAAGGTTGGTGGTTCAATCCCACCCAGGGACGTAATTGACCTTGTGATCAGATTTTGGTGATATTTAAGTAGACAAGTCAAAATTTCAAAGCCCCTCTTATTGTGTAGGGTACCTGGCCTTCTCTGATGTAATCAGAGTTAGATTTGATTCAGTGATTTTATTAAAAACAGCTAGGAAGCACAATTTAGCAGTGGGTTGCAGAGAAAAAAAATATGCTGGCAGAAAAATCCAATTGAGTGATTAAACAGCTCTTCATTTTCTGGCTTTATTTTTATGCTAACAAATTTGTTCTCTGAAAAGTGTCCACAAAGCCAAGTCTCTGATTAACACCTTTGTAGGGATGGTTTTTCACCGATTACTAAATTAAACTTGCTTCATTGGAAAGGCAGCAAGATGCATCCTCATTTCAATGTCTACTGAAATAATACAGGTTGACACCAGGAAACATTAACGCCACTGCATCCTTGCTGCTTTCTCATGTGGAAGTCTGTTTAATGTGAAAACAAGGTGATATCTAATTAGCACACAGGTAAGGAATTAAGAAAATCTTTATTTAAGGGTGAAGATGTTTCTCACAAAATCGTTGCCCCAATGCATCATTGAAATTCAAGCTGGAAAGATGATTTTAATATATCAATTGTACATTTTGTATTGCTCTTCTGGTGACAATGTAGTTTGTTTTTGTCAATTACCATTTTAATAATAGGGTAAAGAGAATTAAGTGGATTTTTGAAAGAAAACAATACTGTCAATATACTATTAAAACAAATTAAAATGGTAAAAGTTATTGTACTTTAAGTAAAAATAAAAGAGCCAAAATATCAATCCCAGTTTTGGATTACTTTAATTAACAAACAAAAAAATGCATATAGCACAGGATAGTTTCAATCTGCCTACCTCAGGGTTATGGGCCCAGCATGCTTCCATTGCAGTTCTCTGCTGCACATGTAAGTGCAAGAGATCCTGAAGCACTCACTCATCATGGGAAAGTACCAATGTGTTTCTTCGTTGGTTGATGGAAGAAACATCTTACAAAAACTCTCCAGATTATTGACTTTTTTAAGTTTTTCTAGGAAACGTTTTAGATGAATGCTTATTAGCCTTTGTCAGTATGGACTTTTGCAAAGTGTCTCTGTGGCGCAATCAGTTAGTGTGTACGGCTATTAACCAAAAGGTTGGTGGTTCAATCCCACCCAGGGACGTAATTGACCTTGTTATCAGATTTTGGTGATCTTTAAGTAGACAAGTCAAATTTCATACCCCCTGTTATGGTTTAGGGTACCTGGCCTTCTCTGATGTAATCAGAGTTAGATTTGATTCAGTGATTTTATAAAAACATCTAGGAAGCACAATTTAGCAGTGGGTTGCAGAGAAAAAGAAATATGCTGGCAAAAAAATCAAATTGCGTGATTAAACAGCTCTTAATTTTCTTGCTTTATTTTTATGCTAACAAATTTGTTCTCTGAAAAGTGTCCACAAAGCCAAGTCTCTGATTAACACCTTTGTAGGGATGGTTTTTCACCGATTACTAAATTAAACTTGCTTCATTGGAAAGGCAGCAAGATGCATCCTCATTTCAATGTCTACTGAAATAATACAGGTTGACACCAGGAAACATTAACGCCACTGCATCCTTGCTGCTTTCTCATGTGGAAGTCTGTTTAATGTGAAAACAAGGTGATATCTAATTAGCACACAGGTAAGGAATTACGAAAATCTTTATTTAAGGGTGAAGATGTTTCTCACAAAATCGTTGCCCCAATGCATCATTGAAATTCAAGCTGGAAAGATGATTTTAATATATCACTTGTACATTTTGTATTGCTCTTCTGGTGACAATGTAGTTTGTTTTTGTCAATTACCATTTTAATAACAGGGTAAAGAAAATTAAGTGGATTTTTGAAAGAAAACTATACTGTCAATATACTATTAAAACAAATTAAAATGGTAAAAGTTATTGTACTTTAAGTAAAAATAAAAGAGCAAAAATATCAATCCCAGTTTTGATTACTTAAATTAACAAAAAAAATGCATATAGCAAAGGATAGTTTCAATCTGCCTACCTCTGGGTTATGGGTCCAGCATGCTTCCATTGCAGTACTCTGCTGCACATGTAAGTGCAAGAGATCCTGAAGCACTCACTCATCATGGGAAAGTACCAATGTGTTTCTTCGTTGGTTGATGGAAGAAACATCTTACAAAAACTCTCCAGATTATTGATTTTTTAATGTTTTTCTAGGAAACGTTCTAGATGTATGCTTATTAGCCTTTGTCAGTATTTACTTTTTGCAAAGTGTCTCTGTGGCGCAATCGGTTAGTGTGTTCGGCTATTAACCAAAAGGTTGGTGGTTCAATCCCACCCAGGGACGTAATTGACCTTGTGATCAGATTTTGGTGATATTTAAGTAGACAAGTCAAAATTTCAAAGCCCCTCTTATTGTGTAGGGTACCTTGCCTTCTCTGATGTAATCAGAGTTAGATTTGATTCAGTGATTTTATAAAAAACAGCTAGGAAGCACAATTTAGCAGTGGGTTGCAGAGAAAAAAAATATGCTGGCAGAAAAATCCAATTGAGTGATTAAACAGCTCTTCATTTTCTGGCTTTATTTTTATGCTAACAAATTTGTTCTCTGAAAAGTGTCCACAAAGCCAAGTCTCTGATTAACACCTTTGTAAGGATGGTTTTTCACCTATTACTAAATTAAACTTGCTTCATTGGAAAGGCAGCAAGATGCATCCTCATTTCAATGTCTACTGAAATAATACAAGTTGACACCAGGAAACATTAACGCCACTGCATCCTTGCTGCTTTCTCATGTGGAAGTCTGTTTAATGTGAAAACAAGGTGATATCTAATTAGCACACAGGTAAGGAATTAAGAAAATCTTTATTTAAGGGTGAAGATGTTTCTCACAAAATTGTTGACCCAATGCATCATTGAAATTCAAGCTGGAAAGATGAATTTAATATATCACTTGTACATTTTGTATTGCTCTTCTGGTGACAATGTAGTTTGTTTTTGTCAATTACCATTTTATTAATAGGGTAAAGAAAATTAAGTGGATTTTTGAAAGAAAACAATACTGTCAATATACTATTAAAACAAATTAAAATGGTAAAAGTTATTGTACTTTAAGTAAAAATAAAAGAGACAAAATATCAATCCCAGTTTTGGATTACTTTAATTAACAAAAAAAAATGCATATAGCAGAGGATAGTTTCAATCTGCCTACCTCTGGGTTATGGGCCCAGCATGCTTCCATTGCAGTACTCTGCTGCACATGTAAGTGCAAGAGATCCTGAAGCACTCACTCATCATGGGAAAGTACCAATGTGTTTCTTCGTTGGTTGATGGAAGAAACATCTTACAAAAACTCTCCAGATTATTGACTTTTTAAAGTTTTGCTAGGAAACGTTTTAGATGAATGCTTATTAGCCTTTGTCAGTATGGACTTTTGCAAAGTGTCTCTGTGGCGCAATCAGTTAGTATGTATGGCTATTAATCAAAAGGTTGGTGGTTCAATCCCACCCAGGGACCTAATTGACCTTGTTATCAGATTTTGGTGATCTTTAAGTAGACAAGTCAAAATTTCAAACCCCCTGTTATGGTGTAGGGTACCTGGCCTTCTCTGATGTAATCAGAGTTAGATTTGATTCAGTGATTTTATAAAAACAGCTAGGAAGCACAATTTAGCAGTGGGTTGCAGAGAAAACAAATATGCTGGCAGAAAAATCCAATTGAGTGATTAAACAGCTCTTTATTTTCTGGCTTTATTTTTATGCTAACAAATTTGTTCTCTGAAAAGTGTCCACAAAGCCAAGTCTCTGATTAACACCTTTGTAAGGATGGTTTTTCACCTATTACTAAATTAAACTTGCTTCATTGGAAAGGCAGCAAGATGCATCCTCATTTCAATGTCTACTGAAATAATACAGGTTGACACCAGGAAACATTAACGCCACTGCATCCTTGCTGCTTTCTCATGTGGAAGTCTGTTTAATGTGAAAACAAGGTGATATCTAATTAGCACACAGGTAAGGAATTAAGAAAATCTTTATTTAAGGGTGAAGATGTTTCTCACAAAATCGTTGCCCCATTGCATCATTGAAATTCAAGCTGGAAAGATGATTTTAATATATCACTTGTACATTTTGTATTGCTCTTCTGGTGACAATGTAGTTTGTTTTTGTCAATTACCATTTTAATAATAGGGTAAAGAGAATTAAGTGGATTTTTGAAAGAAAACAATACTGTCAATATACTATTAAAACAAATTACAATGGTAAAAGTTATTGTACTTTAAGTAAAAATAAAAGAGCCAAAATATCAATCCCAGTTTTGGATTACTTTAATTAACAAACAAAAAAATGCATATAGCAGAGAATAGTTTCAATCTGCCTACCTCTGGGTTATGGGCCCAGCATGCTTCCATTGCAGTACTCTGCTGCACATGTAAGTGCAAGAGATCCTGAAGCACTCACTCATCATGCGAAAGTACCAATGTGTTTCTTCGTTGGTTGATGGAAGAAACATCTTACAAAAACTCTCCAGATTATTGACTTTTTTAAGTTTTTCTAGGAAACGTTTTAGATGAATGCTTATTAGCCTTTGTCAGTATGGACTTTTGCAAAGTGTCTCTGTGGCGCAATCAGTTAGTGTGTACGGCTATTAACCAAAAGGTTGGTGGTTCAATCCCACCCAGGGACGTAATTGACCTTGTTATCAGATTTTGGTGATCTTTAAGTAGACAAGTCAAATTTCATACCCCCTGTTATGGTTTAGGGTACCTGGCCTTCTCTGATGTAATCAGAGTTAGATTTGATTCAGTGATTTTATAAAAACATCTAGGAAGCACAATTTAGCAGTGGGTTGCAGAGAAAAAGAAATATGCTGGCAAAAAAATCAAATTGCGTGATTAAACAGCTCTTAATTTTCTTGCTTTATTTTTATGCTAACAAATTTGTTCTCTGAAAAGTGTCCACAAAGCCAAGTCTCTGATTAACACCTTTGTAGGGATGGTTTTTCACCGATTACTAAATTAAACTTGCTTCATTGGAAAGGCAGCAAGATGCATCCTCATTTCAATGTCTACTGAAATAATACAGGTTGACACCAGGAAACATTAACGCCACTGCATCCTTGCTGCTTTCTCATGTGGAAGTCTGTTTAATGTGAAAACAAGGTGATATCTAATTAGCACACAGGTAAGGAATTACGAAAATCTTTATTTAAGGGTGAAGATGTTTCTCACAAAATCGTTGCCCCAATGCATCATTGAAATTCAAGCTGGAAAGATGATTTTAATATATCACTTGTACATTTTGTATTGCTCTTCTGGTGACAATGTAGTTTGTTTTTGTCAATTACCATTTTAATAACAGGGTAAAGAAAATTAAGTGGATTTTTGAAAGAAAACTATACTGTCAATATACTATTAAAACAAATTAAAATGGTAAAAGTTATTGTACTTTAAGTAAAAATAAAAGAGCAAAAATATCAATCCCAGTTTTGATTACTTAAATTAACAAAAAAAATGCATATAGCAAAGGATAGTTTCAATCTGCCTACCTCTGGGTTATGGGTCCAGCATGCTTCCATTGCAGTACTCTGCTGCACATGTAAGTGCAAGAGATCCTGAAGCACTCACTCATCATGGGAAAGTACCAATGTGTTTCTTCGTTGGTTGATGGAAGAAACATCTTACAAAAACTCTCCAGATTATTGATTTTTTAATGTTTTTCTAGGAAACGTTCTAGATGTATGCTTATTAGCCTTTGTCAGTATTTACTTTTTGCAAAGTGTCTCTGTGGCGCAATCGGTTAGTGTGTTCGGCTATTAACCAAAAGGTTGGTGGTTCAATCCCACCCAGGGACGTAATTGACCTTGTGATCAGATTTTGGTGATATTTAAGTAGACAAGTCAAAATTTCAAAGCCCCTCTTATTGTGTAGGGTACCTTGCCTTCTCTGATGTAATCAGAGTTAGATTTGATTCAGTGATTTTATAAAAAACAGCTAGGAAGCACAATTTAGCAGTGGGTTGCAGAGAAAAAAAATATGCTGGCAGAAAAATCCAATTGAGTGATTAAACAGCTCTTCATTTTCTGGCTTTATTTTTATGCTAACAAATTTGTTCTCTGAAAAGTGTCCACAAAGCCAAGTCTCTGATTAACACCTTTGTAAGGATGGTTTTTCACCTATTACTAAATTAAACTTGCTTCATTGGAAAGGCAGCAAGATGCATCCTCATTTCAATGTCTACTGAAATAATACAAGTTGACACCAGGAAACATTAACGCCACTGCATCCTTGCTGCTTTCTCATGTGGAAGTCTGTTTAATGTGAAAACAAGGTGATATCTAATTAGCACACAGGTAAGGAATTAAGAAAATCTTTATTTAAGGGTGAAGATGTTTCTCACAAAATTGTTGACCCAATGCATCATTGAAATTCAAGCTGGAAAGATGAATTTAATATATCACTTGTACATTTTGTATTGCTCTTCTGGTGACAATGTAGTTTGTTTTTGTCAATTACCATTTTATTAATAGGGTAAAGAAAATTAAGTGGATTTTTGAAAGAAAACAATACTGTCAATATACTATTAAAACAAATTAAAATGGTAAAAGTTATTGTACTTTAAGTAAAAATAAAAGAGACAAAATATCAATCCCAGTTTTGGATTACTTTAATTAACAAAAAAAAATGCATATAGCAGAGGATAGTTTCAATCTGCCTACCTCTGGGTTATGGGCCCAGCATGCTTCCATTGCAGTACTCTGCTGCACATGTAAGTGCAAGAGATCCTGAAGCACTCACTCATCATGGGAAAGTACCAATGTGTTTCTTCGTTGGTTGATGGAAGAAACATCTTACAAAAACTCTCCAGATTATTGACTTTTTAAAGTTTTGCTAGGAAACGTTTTAGATGAATGCTTATTAGCCTTTGTCAGTATGGACTTTTGCAAAGTGTCTCTGTGGCGCAATCAGTTAGTATGTATGGCTATTAATCAAAAGGTTGGTGGTTCAATCCCACCCAGGGACCTAATTGACCTTGTTATCAGATTTTGGTGATCTTTAAGTAGACAAGTCAAAATTTCAAACCCCCTGTTATGGTGTAGGGTACCTGGCCTTCTCTGATGTAATCAGAGTTAGATTTGATTCAGTGATTTTATAAAAACAGCTAGGAAGCACAATTTAGCAGTGGGTTGCAGAGAAAACAAATATGCTGGCAGAAAAATCCAATTGAGTGATTAAACAGCTCTTTATTTTCTGGCTTTATTTTTATGCTAACAAATTTGTTCTCTGAAAAGTGTCCACAAAGCCAAGTCTCTGATTAACACCTTTGTAAGGATGGTTTTTCACCTATTACTAAATTAAACTTGCTTCATTGGAAAGGCAGCAAGATGCATCCTCATTTCAATGTCTACTGAAATAATACAGGTTGACACCAGGAAACATTAACGCCACTGCATCCTTGCTGCTTTCTCATGTGGAAGTCTATTTAATGTGAAAACAAGGTGATATCTAATTAGCACACAGGTAAGGAATTAAGAAAATCTTTATTTAAGGGTGAAGATGTTTCTCACAAAATCGTTGCCCCATTGCATCATTGAAATTCAAGCTGGAAAGATGATTTTAATATATCACTTGTACATTTTGTATTGCTCTTCTGGTGACAATGTAGTTTGTTTTTGTCAATTACCATTTTAATAATAGGGTAAAGAGAATTAAGTGGATTTTTGAAAGAAAACAATACTGTCAATATACTATTAAAACAAATTACAATGGTAAAAGTTATTGTACTTTAAGTAAAAATAAAAGAGCCAAAATATCAATCCCAGTTTTGGATTACTTTAATTAACAAACAAAAAAATGCATATAGCAGAGAATAGTTTCAATCTGCCTACCTCTGGGTTATGGGCCCAGCATGCTTCCATTGCAGTACTCTGCTGCACATGTAAGTGCAAGAGATCCTGAAGCACTCACTCATCATGCGAAAGTACCAATGTGTTTCTTCGTTGGTTGATGGAAGAAACATCTTACAAAAACTCTCCAGATTATTGACTTTTTTAAGTTTTTCTAGGAAACGTTTTAGATGAATGCTTATTAGCCTTTGTCAGTATGGACTTTTGCAAAGTGTCTCTGTGGCGCAATCAGTTAGTGTGTACGGCTATTAACCAAAAGGTTGGTGGTTCAATCCCACCCAGGGACGTAATTGACCTTGTTATCAGATTTTGGTGATCTTTAAGTAGACAAGTCAAATTTCATACCCCCTGTTATGGTTTAGGGTACCTGGCCTTCTCTGATGTAATCAGAGTTAGATTTGATTCAGTGATTTTATAAAAACATCTAGGAAGCACAATTTAGCAGTGGGTTGCAGAGAAAAAGAAATATGCTGGCAAAAAAATCAAATTGCGTGATTAAACAGCTCTTAATTTTCTTGCTTTATTTTTATGCTAACAAATTTGTTCTCTGAAAAGTGTCCACAAAGCCAAGTCTCTGATTAACACCTTTGTAGGGATGGTTTTTCACCGATTACTAAATTAAACTTGCTTCATTGGAAAGGCAGCAAGATGCATCCTCATTTCAATGTCTACTGAAATAATACAGGTTGACACCAGGAAACATTAACGCCACTGCATCCTTGCTGCTTTCTCATGTGGAAGTCTGTTTAATGTGAAAACAAGGTGATATCTAATTAGCACACAGGTAAGGAATTACGAAAATCTTTATTTAAGGGTGAAGATGTTTCTCACAAAATCGTTGCCCCAATGCATCATTGAAATTCAAGCTGGAAAGATGATTTTAATATATCACTTGTACATTTTGTATTGCTCTTCTGGTGACAATGTAGTTTGTTTTTGTCAATTACCATTTTAATAACAGGGTAAAGAAAATTAAGTGGATTTTTGAAAGAAAACTATACTGTCAATATACTATTAAAACAAATTAAAATGGTAAAAGTTATTGTACTTTAAGTAAAAATAAAAGAGCAAAAATATCAATCCCAGTTTTGATTACTTAAATTAACAAAAAAAAATGCATATAGCAAAGGATAGTTTCAATCTGCCTACCTCTGGGTTATGGGTCCAGCATGCTTCCATTGCAGTACTCTGCTGCACATGTAAGTGCAAGAGATCCTGAAGCACTCACTCATCATGGGAAAGTACCAATGTGTTTCTTCGTTGGTTGATGGAAGAAACATCTTACAAAAACTCTCCAGATTATTGATTTTTTAATGTTTTTCTAGGAAACGTTCTAGATGTATGCTTATTAGCCTTTGTCAGTATTTACTTTTTGCAAAGTGTCTCTGTGGCGCAATCGGTTAGTGTGTTCGGCTATTAACCAAAAGGTTGGTGGTTCAATCCCACCCAGGGACGTAATTGACCTTGTGATCAGATTTTGGTGATATTTAAGTAGACAAGTCAAAATTTCAAAGCCCCTCTTATTGTGTAGGGTACCTGGCCTTCTCTGATGTAATCAGAGTTAGATTTGATTCAGTGATTTTATTAAAAACAGCTAGGAAGCACAATTTAGCAGTGGGTTGCAGAGAAAAAAAATATGCTGGCAGAAAAATCCAATTGAGTGATTAAACAGCTCTTCATTTTCTGGCTTTATTTTTATGCTAACAAATTTGTTCTCTGAAAAGTGTCCACAAAGCCAAGTCTCTGATTAACACCTTTGTAGGGATGGTTTTTCACCGATTACTAAATTAAACTTGCTTCATTGGAAAGGCAGCAAGATGCATCCTCATTTCAATGTCTACTGAAATAATACAGGTTGACACCAGGAAACATTAACGCCACTGCATCCTTGCTGCTTTCTCATGTGGAAGTCTGTTTAATGTGAAAACAAGGTGATATCTAATTAGCACACAGGTAAGGAATTAAGAAAATCTTTATTTAAGGGTGAAGATGTTTCTCACAAAATCGTTGCCCCAATGCATCATTGAAATTCAAGCTGGAAAGATGATTTTAATATATCAATTGTACATTTTGTATTGCTCTTCTGGTGACAATGTAGTTTGTTTTTGTCAATTACCATTTTAATAATAGGGTAAAGAGAATTAAGTGGATTTTTGAAAGAAAACAATACTGTCAATATACTATTAAAACAAATTACAATGGTAAAAGTTATTGTACTTTAAGTAAAAATAAAAGAGCCAAAATATCAATCCCAGTTTTGGATTACTTTAATTAACAAACAAAAAAATGCATATAGCAGAGGATAGTTTCAATCTGCCTACCTCTGGGTTATGGGCCCAGCATGCTTCCATTGCAGTACTCTGCTGCACATGTAAGTGCAAGAGATCCTGAAGCACTCACTCATCATGGGAAAGTACCAATGTGTTTCTTCGTTGGTTGATGGAAGAAACATCTTACAAAAACTCTCCAGATTATTGACTTTTTTAAGTTTTTCTAGGAAACGTTTTAGATGAATGCTTATTAGCCTTTGTCAGTATGGACTTTTGCAAAGTGTCTCTGTGGCGCAATCAGTTAGTGTGTACGGCTATTAACCAAAAGGTTGGTGGTTCAATCCCACCCAGGGACGTAATTGACCTTGTTATCAGATTTTGGTGATCTTTAAGTAGACAAGTCAAATTTCATACCCCCTGTTATGGTTTAGGGTACCTGGCCTTCTCTGATGTAATCAGAGTTAGATTTGATTCAGTGATTTTATAAAAACATCTAGGAAGCACAATTTAGCAGTGGGTTGCAGAGAAAAAGAAATATGCTGGCAAAAAAATCAAATTGCGTGATTAAACAGCTCTTAATTTTCTTGCTTTATTTTTATGCTAACAAATTTGTTCTCTGAAAAGTGTCCACAAAGCCAAGTCTCTGATTAACACCTTTGTAGGGATGGTTTTTCACCGATTACTAAATTAAACTTGCTTCATTGGAAAGGCAGCAAGATGCATCCTCATTTCAATGTCTACTGAAATAATACAGGTTGACACCAGGAAACATTAACGCCACTGCATCCTTGCTGCTTTCTCATGTGGAAGTCTGTTTAATGTGAAAACAAGGTGATATCTAATTAGCACACAGGTAAGGAATTACGAAAATCTTTATTTAAGGGTGAAGATGTTTCTCACAAAATCGTTGCCCCAATGCATCATTGAAATTCAAGCTGGAAAGATGATTTTAATATATCACTTGTACATTTTGTATTGCTCTTCTGGTGACAATGTAGTTTGTTTTTGTCAATTACCATTTTAATAACAGGGTAAAGAAAATTAAGTGGATTTTTGAAAGAAAACTATACTGTCAATATACTATTAAAACAAATTAAAATGGTAAAAGTTATTGTACTTTAAGTAAAAATAAAAGAGCAAAAATATCAATCCCAGTTTTGATTACTTAAATTAACAAAAAAAATGCATATAGCAAAGGATAGTTTCAATCTGCCTACCTCTGGGTTATGGGTCCAGCATGCTTCCATTGCAGTACTCTGCTGCACATGTAAGTGCAAGAGATCCTGAAGCACTCACTCATCATGGGAAAGTACCAATGTGTTTCTTCGTTGGTTGATGGAAGAAACATCTTACAAAAACTCTCCAGATTATTGATTTTTTAATGTTTTTCTAGGAAACGTTCTAGATGTATGCTTATTAGCCTTTGTCAGTATTTACTTTTTGCAAAGTGTCTCTGTGGCGCAATCGGTTAGTGTGTTCGGCTATTAACCAAAAGGTTGGTGGTTCAATCCCACCCAGGGACGTAATTGACCTTGTGATCAGATTTTGGTGATATTTAAGTAGACAAGTCAAAATTTCAAAGCCCCTCTTATTGTGTAGGGTACCTTGCCTTCTCTGATGTAATCAGAGTTAGATTTGATTCAGTGATTTTATAAAAAACAGCTAGGAAGCACAATTTAGCAGTGGGTTGCAGAGAAAAAAAATATGCTGGCAGAAAAATCCAATTGAGTGATTAAACAGCTCTTCATTTTCTGGCTTTATTTTTATGCTAACAAATTTGTTCTCTGAAAAGTGTCCACAAAGCCAAGTCTCTGATTAACACCTTTGTAAGGATGGTTTTTCACCTATTACTAAATTAAACTTGCTTCATTGGAAAGGCAGCAAGATGCATCCTCATTTCAATGTCTACTGAAATAATACAAGTTGACACCAGGAAACATTAACGCCACTGCATCCTTGCTGCTTTCTCATGTGGAAGTCTGTTTAATGTGAAAACAAGGTGATATCTAATTAGCACACAGGTAAGGAATTAAGAAAATCTTTATTTAAGGGTGAAGATGTTTCTCACAAAATTGTTGACCCAATGCATCATTGAAATTCAAGCTGGAAAGATGAATTTAATATATCACTTGTACATTTTGTATTGCTCTTCTGGTGACAATGTAGTTTGTTTTTGTCAATTACCATTTTATTAATAGGGTAAAGAAAATTAAGTGGATTTTTGAAAGAAAACAATACTGTCAATATACTATTAAAACAAATTAAAATGGTAAAAGTTATTGTACTTTAAGTAAAAATAAAAGAGACAAAATATCAATCCCAGTTTTGGATTACTTTAATTAACAAAAAAAAATGCATATAGCAGAGGATAGTTTCAATCTGCCTACCTCTGGGTTATGGGCCCAGCATGCTTCCATTGCAGTACTCTGCTGCACATGTAAGTGCAAGAGATCCTGAAGCACTCACTCATCATGGGAAAGTACCAATGTGTTTCTTCGTTGGTTGATGGAAGAAACATCTTACAAAAACTCTCCAGATTATTGACTTTTTAAAGTTTTGCTAGGAAACGTTTTAGATGAATGCTTATTAGCCTTTGTCAGTATGGACTTTTGCAAAGTGTCTCTGTGGCGCAATCAGTTAGTATGTATGGCTATTAATCAAAAGGTTGGTGGTTCAATCCCACCCAGGGACCTAATTGACCTTGTTATCAGATTTTGGTGATCTTTAAGTAGACAAGTCAAAATTTCAAACCCCCTGTTATGGTGTAGGGTACCTGGCCTTCTCTGATGTAATCAGAGTTAGATTTGATTCAGTGATTTTATAAAAACAGCTAGGAAGCACAATTTAGCAGTGGGTTGCAGAGAAAACAAATATGCTGGCAGAAAAATCCAATTGAGTGATTAAACAGCTCTTTATTTTCTGGCTTTATTTTTATGCTAACAAATTTGTTCTCTGAAAAGTGTCCACAAAGCCAAGTCTCTGATTAACACCTTTGTAAGGATGGTTTTTCACCTATTACTAAATTAAACTTGCTTCATTGGAAAGGCAGCAAGATGCATCCTCATTTCAATGTCTACTGAAATAATACAGGTTGACACCAGGAAACATTAACGCCACTGCATCCTTGCTGCTTTCTCATGTGGAAGTCTGTTTAATGTGAAAACAAGGTGATATCTAATTAGCACACAGGTAAGGAATTAAGAAAATCTTTATTTAAGGGTGAAGATGTTTCTCACAAAATCGTTGCCCCATTGCATCATTGAAATTCAAGCTGGAAAGATGATTTTAATATATCACTTGTACATTTTGTATTGCTCTTCTGGTGACAATGTAGTTTGTTTTTGTCAATTACCATTTTAATAATAGGGTAAAGAGAATTAAGTGGATTTTTGAAAGAAAACAATACTGTCAATATACTATTAAAACAAATTACAATGGTAAAAGTTATTGTACTTTAAGTAAAAATAAAAGAGCCAAAATATCAATCCCAGTTTTGGATTACTTTAATTAACAAACAAAAAAATGCATATAGCAGAGAATAGTTTCAATCTGCCTACCTCTGGGTTATGGGCCCAGCATGCTTCCATTGCAGTACTCTGCTGCACATGTAAGTGCAAGAGATCCTGAAGCACTCACTCATCATGCGAAAGTACCAATGTGTTTCTTCGTTGGTTGATGGAAGAAACATCTTACAAAAACTCTCCAGATTATTGACTTTTTTAAGTTTTTCTAGGAAACGTTTTAGATGAATGCTTATTAGCCTTTGTCAGTATGGACTTTTGCAAAGTGTCTCTGTGGCGTAATCAGTTAGTGTGTACGGCTATTAACCAAAAGGTTGGTGGTTCAATCCCACCCAGGGACGTAATTGACCTTGTTATCAGATTTTGGTGATCTTTAAGTAGACAAGTCAAATTTCATACCCCCTGTTATGGTTTAGGGTACCTGGCCTTCTCTGATGTAATCAGAGTTAGATTTGATTCAGTGATTTTATAAAAACATCTAGGAAGCACAATTTAGCAGTGGGTTGCAGAGAAAAAGAAATATGCTGGCAAAAAAATCAAATTGCGTGATTAAACAGCTCTTAATTTTCTTGCTTTATTTTTATGCTAACAAATTTGTTCTCTGAAAAGTGTCCACAAAGCCAAGTCTCTGATTAACACCTTTGTAGGGATGGTTTTTCACCGATTACTAAATTAAACTTGCTTCATTGGAAAGGCAGCAAGATGCATCCTCATTTCAATGTCTACTGAAATAATACAGGTTGACACCAGGAAACATTAACGCCACTGCATCCTTGCTGCTTTCTCATGTGGAAGTCTGTTTAATGTGAAAACAAGGTGATATCTAATTAGCACACAGGTAAGGAATTACGAAAATCTTTATTTAAGGGTGAAGATGTTTCTCACAAAATCGTTGCCCCAATGCATCATTGAAATTCAAGCTGGAAAGATGATTTTAATATATCACTTGTACATTTTGTATTGCTCTTCTGGTGACAATGTAGTTTGTTTTTGTCAATTACCATTTTAATAACAGGGTAAAGAAAATTAAGTGGATTTTTGAAAGAAAACTATACTGTCAATATACTATTAAAACAAATTAAAATGGTAAAAGTTATTGTACTTTAAGTAAAAATAAAAGAGCAAAAATATCAATCCCAGTTTTGATTACTTAAATTAACAAAAAAAATGCATATAGCAAAGGATAGTTTCAATCTGCCTACCTCTGGGTTATGGGTCCAGCATGCTTCCATTGCAGTACTCTGCTGCACATGTAAGTGCAAGAGATCCTGAAGCACTCACTCATCATGGGAAAGTACCAATGTGTTTCTTCGTTGGTTGATGGAAGAAACATCTTACAAAAACTCTCCAGATTATTGATTTTTTAATGTTTTTCTAGGAAACGTTCTAGATGTATGCTTATTAGCCTTTGTCAGTATTTACTTTTTGCAAAGTGTCTCTGTGGCGCAATCGGTTAGTGTGTTCGGCTATTAATCAAAAGGTTGGTGGTTCAATCCCACCCAGGGACGTAATTGACCTTGTGATCAGATTTTGGTGATATTTAAGTAGACAAGTCAAAATTTCAAAGCCCCTCTTATTGTGTAGGGTACCTGGCCTTCTCTGATGTAATCAGAGTTAGATTTGATTCAGTGATTTTATTAAAAACAGCTAGGAAGCACAATTTAGCAGTGGGTTGCAGAGAAAAAAAATATGCTGGCAGAAAAATCCAATTGAGTGATTAAACAGCTCTTCATTTTCTGGCTTTATTTTTATGCTAACAAATTTGTTCTCTGAAAAGTGTCCACAAAGCCAAGTCTCTGATTAACACCTTTGTAGGGATGGTTTTTCACCGATTACTAAATTAAACTTGCTTCATTGGAAAGGCAGCAAGATGCATCCTCATTTCAATGTCTACTGAAATAATACAGGTTGACACCAGGAAACATTAACGCCACTGCATCCTTGCTGCTTTCTCATGTGGAAGTCTGTTTAATGTGAAAACAAGGTGATATCTAATTAGCACACAGGTAAGGAATTAAGAAAATCTTTATTTAAGGGTGAAGATGTTTCTCACAAAATCGTTGCCCCAATGCATCATTGAAATTCAAGCTGGAAAGATGATTTTAATATATCAATTGTACATTTTGTATTGCTCTTCTGGTGACAATGTAGTTTGTTTTTGTCAATTACCATTTTAATAATAGGGTAAAGAGAATTAAGTGGATTTTTGAAAGAAAACAATACTGTCAATATACTATTAAAACAAATTACAATGGTAAAAGTTATTGTACTTTAAGTAAAAATAAAAGAGCCAAAATATCAATCCCAGTTTTGGATTACTTTAATTAACAAACAAAAAAATGCATATAGCAGAGGATAGTTTCAATCTGCCTACCTCTGGGTTATGGGCCCAGCATGCTTCCATTGCAGTACTCTGCTGCACATGTAAGTGCAAGAGATCCTGAAGCACTCACTCATCATGGGAAAGTACCAATGTGTTTCTTCGTTGGTTGATGGAAGAAACATCTTACAAAAACTCTCCAGATTATTGACTTTTTTAAGTTTTTCTAGGAAACGTTTTAGATGAATGCTTATTAGCCTTTGTCAGTATGGACTTTTGCAAAGTGTCTCTGTGGCGCAATCAGTTAGTGTGTACGGCTATTAACCAAAAGGTTGGTGGTTCAATCCCACCCAGGGACGTAATTGACCTTGTTATCAGATTTTGGTGATCTTTAAGTAGACAAGTCAAATTTCATACCCCCTGTTATGGTTTAGGGTACCTGGCCTTCTCTGATGTAATCAGAGTTAGATTTGATTCAGTGATTTTATAAAAACATCTAGGAAGCACAATTTAGCAGTGGGTTGCAGAGAAAAAGAAATATGCTGGCAAAAAAATCAAATTGCGTGATTAAACAGCTCTTAATTTTCTTGCTTTATTTTTATGCTAACAAATTTGTTCTCTGAAAAGTGTCCACAAAGCCAAGTCTCTGATTAACACCTTTGTAGGGATGGTTTTTCACCGATTACTAAATTAAACTTGCTTCATTGGAAAGGCAGCAAGATGCATCCTCATTTCAATGTCTACTGAAATAATACAGGTTGACACCAGGAAACATTAACGCCACTGCATCCTTGCTGCTTTCTCATGTGGAAGTCTGTTTAATGTGAAAACAAGGTGATATCTAATTAGCACACAGGTAAGGAATTACGAAAATCTTTATTTAAGGGTGAAGATGTTTCTCACAAAATCGTTGCCCCAATGCATCATTGAAATTCAAGCTGGAAAGATGATTTTAATATATCACTTGTACATTTTGTATTGCTCTTCTGGTGACAATGTAGTTTGTTTTTGTCAATTACCATTTTAATAACAGGGTAAAGAAAATTAAGTGGATTTTTGAAAGAAAACTATACTGTCAATATACTATTAAAACAAATTAAAATGGTAAAAGTTATTGTACTTTAAGTAAAAATAAAAGAGCAAAAATATCAATCCCAGTTTTGATTACTTAAATTAACAAAAAAAATGCATATAGCAAAGGATAGTTTCAATCTGCCTACCTCTGGGTTATGGGTCCAGCATGCTTCCATTGCAGTACTCTGCTGCACATGTAAGTGCAAGAGATCCTGAAGCACTCACTCATCATGGGAAAGTACCAATGTGTTTCTTCGTTGGTTGATGGAAGAAACATCTTACAAAAACTCTCCAGATTATTGATTTTTTAATGTTTTTCTAGGAAACGTTCTAGATGTATGCTTATTAGCCTTTGTCAGTATTTACTTTTTGCAAAGTGTCTCTGTGGCGCAATCGGTTAGTGTGTTCGGCTATTAACCAAAAGGTTGGTGGTTCAATCCCACCCAGGGACGTAATTGACCTTGTGATCAGATTTTGGTGATATTTAAGTAGACAAGTCAAAATTTCAAAGCCCCTCTTATTGTGTAGGGTACCTTGCCTTCTCTGATGTAATCAGAGTTAGATTTGATTCAGTGATTTTATAAAAAACAGCTAGGAAGCACAATTTAGCAGTGGGTTGCAGAGAAAAAAAATATGCTGGCAGAAAAATCCAATTGAGTGATTAAACAGCTCTTCATTTTCTGGCTTTATTTTTATGCTAACAAATTTGTTCTCTGAAAAGTGTCCACAAAGCCAAGTCTCTGATTAACACCTTTGTAAGGATGGTTTTTCACCTATTACTAAATTAAACTTGCTTCATTGGAAAGGCAGCAAGATGCATCCTCATTTCAATGTCTACTGAAATAATACAAGTTGACACCAGGAAACATTAACGCCACTGCATCCTTGCTGCTTTCTCATGTGGAAGTCTGTTTAATGTGAAAACAAGGTGATATCTAATTAGCACACAGGTAAGGAATTAAGAAAATCTTTATTTAAGGGTGAAGATGTTTCTCACAAAATTGTTGACCCAATGCATCATTGAAATTCAAGCTGGAAAGATGAATTTAATATATCACTTGTACATTTTGTATTGCTCTTCTGGTGACAATGTAGTTTGTTTTTGTCAATTACCATTTTATTAATAGGGTAAAGAAAATTAAGTGGATTTTTGAAAGAAAACAATACTGTCAATATACTATTAAAACAAATTAAAATGGTAAAAGTTATTGTACTTTAAGTAAAAATAAAAGAGACAAAATATCAATCCCAGTTTTGGATTACTTTAATTAACAAAAAAAAATGCATATAGCAGAGGATAGTTTCAATCTGCCTACCTCTGGGTTATGGGCCCAGCATGCTTCCATTGCAGTACTCTGCTGCACATGTAAGTGCAAGAGATCCTGAAGCACTCACTCATCATGGGAAAGTACCAATGTGTTTCTTCGTTGGTTGATGGAAGAAACATCTTACAAAAACTCTCCAGATTATTGACTTTTTAAAGTTTTGCTAGGAAACGTTTTAGATGAATGCTTATTAGCCTTTGTCAGTATGGACTTTTGCAAAGTGTCTCTGTGGCGCAATCAGTTAGTATGTATGGCTATTAATCAAAAGGTTGGTGGTTCAATCCCACCCAGGGACCTAATTGACCTTGTTATCAGATTTTGGTGATCTTTAAGTAGACAAGTCAAAATTTCAAACCCCCTGTTATGGTGTAGGGTACCTGGCCTTCTCTGATGTAATCAGAGTTAGATTTGATTCAGTGATTTTATAAAAACAGCTAGGAAGCACAATTTAGCAGTGGGTTGCAGAGAAAACAAATATGCTGGCAGAAAAATCCAATTGAGTGATTAAACAGCTCTTTATTTTCTGGCTTTATTTTTATGCTAACAAATTTGTTCTCTGAAAAGTGTCCACAAAGCCAACTCTCTGATTAACACCTTTGTAAGGATGGTTTTTCACCTATTACTAAATTAAACTTGCTTCATTGGAAAGGCAGCAAGATGCATCCTCATTTCAATGTCTACTGAAATAATACAGGTTGACACCAGGAAACATTAACGCCACTGCATCCTTGCTGCTTTCTCATGTGGAAGTCTGTTTAATGTGAAAACAAGGTGATATCTAATTAGCACACAGGTAAGGAATTAAGAAAATCTTTATTTAAGGGTGAAGATGTTTCTCACAAAATCGTTGCCCCATTGCATCATTGAAATTCAAGCTGGAAAGATGATTTTAATATATCACTTGTACATTTTGTATTGCTCTTCTGGTGACAATGTAGTTTGTTTTTGTCAATTACCATTTTAATAATAGGGTAAAGAGAATTAAGTGGATTTTTGAAAGAAAACAATACTGTCAATATACTATTAAAACAAATTACAATGGTAAAAGTTATTGTACTTTAAGTAAAAATAAAAGAGCCAAAATATCAATCCCAGTTTTGGATTACTTTAATTAACAAACAAAAAAATGCATATAGCAGAGAATAGTTTCAATCTGCCTACCTCTGGGTTATGGGCCCAGCATGCTTCCATTGCAGTACTCTGCTGCACATGTAAGTGCAAGAGATCCTGAAGCACTCACTCATCATGGGAAAGTACCAATGTGTTTCTTCGTTGGTTGATGGAAGAAACATCTTACAAAAACTCTCCAGATTATTGATTTTTTAATGTTTTTCTAGGAAACGTTCTAGATGTATGCCTATTAGCCTTTGTCAGTATGCACTTTTTGCAAAGTGTCTCTGTGGCGCAATCGGTTAGTGTGTTCGGCTATTAACCAAAAGGTTGGTGGTTCAATCCCACCCAGGGACGTAATTAAACTTGTGATCAGATTTTGGTGATCTTTAAGTAGACAAGTCAAAATTTCAAACCCCCTGTTATGGTGTAGGGTACCTTGCCTTCTCTGATGTAATCAGAGTTAGATTTGATTCAGTGATTTTATAAAAACAGCTAGGAAGCACAATTTAGCAGTGGGTTGCAGAGAAAAAGAAATATGCTGGCAAAAAAATCAAATTGCGTGATTAAACAGCTCTTCATTTTCTTGCTTTATTTTTATGCTAACAAATTTGTTCTCTGAAAAGTGTCCACAAAGCCAAGTCTCTGATTAACACCTTTGTAGGGATGGTTTTTCACCGATTACTAAATTAAACTTGCTTCATTGGAAAGGCAGCAAGATGCATCCTCATTTCAATGTCTACTGAAATAATACAGGTTGACACCAGGAAACATTAACGCCACTGCATCCTTGCTGCTTTCTCATGTGGAAGTCTGTTTAATGTGAAAACAAGGTGATATCTAATTAGCACACAGGTAAGGAATTACGAAAATCTTTATTTAAGGGTGAAGATGTTTCTCACAAAATCGTTGCCCCAATGCATCATTGAAATTCAAGCTGGAAAGATGATTTTAATATATCACTTGTACATTTTGTATTGCTCTTCTGGTGACAATGTAGTTTGTTTTTGTCAATTACCATTTTAATAACAGGGTAAAGAAAATTAAGTGGATTTTTGAAAGAAAACTATACTGTCAATATACTATTAAAACAAATTAAAATGGTAAAAGTTATTGTACTTTAAGTAAAAATAAAAGAGCAAAAATATCAATCCCAGTTTTGATTACTTAAATTAACAAAAAAAATGCATATAGCAAAGGATAGTTTCAATCTGCCTACCTCTGGGTTATGGGTCCAGCATGCTTCCATTGCAGTACTCTGCTGCACATGTAAGTGCAAGAGATCCTGAAGCACTCACTCATCATGGGAAAGTACCAATGTGTTTCTTCGTTGGTTGATGGAAGAAACATTTTACAAAAACTCTCCAGATTATTGATTTTTTAATGTTTTTCTAGGAAACGTTCTAGATGTATGCCTATTAGCCTTTGTCAGTATGCACTTTTTGCAAAGTGTCTCTGTGGCGCAATCGGTTAGTGTGTTCGGCTATTAACCAAAAGGTTGGTGGTTCAATCCCACCCAGGGACGTAATTAAACTTGTGATCAGATTTTGGTGATATTTAAGTAGACAAGTCAAAATTTCAAACCCCCTGTTATGGTGTAGGGTACCTGGCCTTCTCTGATGTAATCAGAGTTAGATTTGATTCAGTGATTTTATAAAAACAGCTAGGAAGCACAATTTAGCAGTGGGTTGCAGAGAAAAAAAATATGCTGGCAGAAAAATCCAATTGAGTGATTAAACAGCTCTTCATTTTCTGGCTTTATTTTTATGCTAACAAATTTGTTCTCTGAAAAGTGTCCACAAAGCCAAGTCTCTGATTAACACCTTTGTAAGGATGGTTTTTCACCTATTACTAAATTAAACTTGCTTCATTGGAAAGGCAGCAAGATGCATCCTCATTTCAATGGTAAGTCAACCTTCTTGCCCTATGTTCCCTCTCAACGGATGAAGACGCATCATTATCTACCGCAGTCATTTTGGCCCAATAGATATGCAAGAAGTTAAGATTCCCCTTTCTTTGCAGGTAGAGGAAGGAAAAGGAAGAGGTCTGTAGCCTCTTCAAGATCGCAGGACCAGAGATTGTCCTCTGCTTCTGCCAAATCCACTGCATGACACTGGGGCTTTCTTGCAGGAGCCCACACCAGTGGGGGCACGTCTAAAACTCTTCAGTCAGTTCTGGATTCATTCGGACCTGGACTCGTGGGTTTTACAAATAGTGTCCCAAGGGTACAAACTGGGGTTTCAAGACGTTCCCCCTCACCGATTGTTCAAATTGGCCTTAGTCAGCAGGGAGAATGTTTTTATTCAAGCCTCTTCGTGGTCCCGAAGCCGGACGGCTCAGTCAGACCAATCTTAAATCTGAAATCCCTCAATTTCTTCCTAAAGAAATTCCATTTCAAGATGGAATTTCTCAGGGCAGTGATCTCCAGTCCGGAGGACGGAGATTTCATGGTTTTGGTAGACATAAAGGATGCCTACTTACATGTTCCCATTTAGCCACTGCCTCAAGCTACCTAAGGTTTGCAATTCAGGATTGTCATTACCAATTTCAGACATTGCCGTTTGGTCTGTCCACGGCTCCGAGGATTTTCACCAGGGTGATGGCGGAAATTATGGTTCTCCTTCGCAAGCAAGGAGTCACAATTATCCCGTACTTGGATGATCTCCTGATAAAGGCGAGATCCTGGGACCAGTTGGTGCAAAACATCTACTCTCCCTGACAGTTCTTCAACAACATGGTTGGCTCCTAAACTTGCCAAAATCGCAGTTGGTCCCAATGACGCGGTTGTTGTTTTTGGGAGTCATACTGTTAGGCGCCGGGGTCCGCTTGATGTTCTGCGCGGCCCGGCGCCTAGCAACTAGAGACGCCGTGCACGTACAGCCGCCGGCTCCCTAGCAACGCTAGACGCCGGGCGCGCTGAGCCGCACGGACCCTAGCAACGGGGATGCCACTGGCGGACCGCGTTCCCCGTTGCTAGGCTTTAGGAAATTAAGATATTCACCTGCTCTCTGGCCGTGCAGCAAGGCAGCTGCACGGCATTTATTCTAATCAGCCTTTAGCAGCTGATTGGAGGACTCCTTGTTAAATACACTCCCAGGGCTTCTCACAGACGCCGGTAATAGCTTCCTGCATGCTGCCTTTGTTTGCTGAGAGTCTGTTTCCAGTCCTGCTGTATCCGGTCATTCCAGTCCGCAGAAGTCCGGTATTCGGGAGTTGTCATCTCATCCCAAGAGGTCGTTTGGTTCCCTGGAGTCCTGACTGATCACCGTTTTATATCCAGTGGTGTTCGTGAGTTGCGGCTCTGCCGTGTGTTGCGGCTCAGCCGCTTTACCTTTTATATTTTGTGTTTGGAGCATTTGCGGAGGGTTCCGCTTCCACAAGTCCTCTCTGGTACTTGGCGGTGCCGGGTAGGAGAATTGGACAAGTGGATATTTTGGTTGTCCTTTTTCCTGGCGGTTTCTCCGCACATATTATAGTTTTGAGTTTACTTAGCCCCTGGCCTGGTTGTTTAGTTAGAGGGCCTCTTGTTATCACCCTGTCTCGGGTTTCCCTTTGTCTCTCATTAAGACCGGGGGGCATCGAAGTTGGGCAGACATAATCCGCCCTTCAAACGCGGCTGCCAAGGGCTCAAGAAACCGTAGTCTCGCAGGGGATTTCTGACAACACGGGTGAGACAACAGAGTTAGGGCGCCAGGGGCTATTTTCCTGTCCTGCTCCCTTCCCCAGCATTCCGTTCCAGTGCTCCAGTCCTTGCCATAAGATCTTCTCTGACCAGAGTGCTGGAATCATAACATTATTACCGGCCATACCAAAACTTAAAATTAAACGGGGTTTAATTTTTTCTCATTCAGTTTTGTGAGAGTTTATCGGCCTCATGAATCCAACAGGTTTAGGGCCAAATCCTGGTCAGCTCTTAGTCAGCCAGATTCAAGAACTTACTCAGATGGTTCAGGATCTTTCTCTTCGGGTGAAGTCGCAGGAAGATCTTTTGCGAGCTTCCCCAAGGGTAGTCCCTGAACCAAAGATGCATTTGCCTGACCGTTTTTCTGGTGATAGAAAAGAGTTTTTTAATTTTAAAGAATCCTGTAAACTTTATTTTCGTTTAAGACCGACTTCCTCGGGTACTGAATCTCAGCGGGTCGGGTTTATTATTTCTTTGCTCCAGGGGGATCCTCAGACCTGGGCATTTGGTTTAAGAGCAGAGGATCCGGCATTGTTGTCAGTTGACGCTTTTTTTGAGTCTTTAGGGCTCTTGTATGATGACCCTGATAGAGAGGCGTCCGCTGAAAGTCAGTTGCGCGCTCTCAGACAGGGTAGAAATCCTGCAGAGGTTTATTGTACGGAGTTTCGCCGTTGGTCGAACGACTGTGGCTGGAATGACCCAGCCCTGCGCAGTCAGTTTCGCCTCGGCTTATCAGAGTCTATAAAAGACAGTCTCCTTCAGTACCCCGCTCCTGAGACTCTCGATAAACTCATGGAGCTTTCTATTAAGATTGATCGTCGTCTCAGAGAGCGGAGGGCTGAAAAAGGAGCACCTGTAAGGTCAAGTCCGTGTGTATATTCCATTCCTGAAGACGTAGAGGAGACCATGCAGATGGGTCTCTCCCGGCTGTCTCCTGAAGAAAGAGCCAGAAGGCAAAATTCTGGTCTTTGTCTGTACTGTGGGGGTAAGGGACATTTTGCTCGTAATTGTCCGAACAAGTCGGGAAACGCTTTGACCAGGTGAATTGTGAGGGGGTTCACCTAGGTCTGCAGCTTATCTCCTCGAATAACTCCCTTTTAGTCCCAGTTAAAGTTTCCTTTGGCAGCCTCAGTTCTTCGGTGTCGGCTTTTGTTGACAGTGGAGCTGCAGGAAACTTTATGGATTTAACTTGGGCTAAGGCCTTAGGCATTCCTCAGTTACCTTTGGGTAGGTGTGTCACCATGCATGGCTTAGATGGGAGTCCGCTGTCTAATGGGATTATTTCTCTCCGTACACCCCCTGTACTACTTACAGTAGGAGCTCTACATTCCGAGAAAATCGAGTTCTTTCTTACACATTGCCCAGCAGTTCCAGTTGTTCTGGGTCACCCTTGGCTGGCCTTTCATAATCCCACCATTGATTGGCGGTCGGGGGAGATTTCACATTGGGGTACTTTTTGTGATAAGGAATGTATCACGTTTCCAGTCAGAGTAGCAGCTATCATTCCAGAACTCATTCCGGTGGAATACCAGGAGTTTGCTGATGTTTTCTCCAAAGGCAATGCGGACATTCTGCCTCCCCATCGGCCTTATGATTGTGCTATTGAGTTAATTCCTGGTGCCGCATTGCCAAAGGGAAGATTATATGCATTATCCGGGCCAGAAACTGCGGCTATGAATGATTATGTAAAGGAGAGCCTTGAGAAAGGATTTATTAGACCATCAAAATCTCCTTTAAGTGCAGGCTTCTTCTTTGTGGAGAAAAAGGATGGCTCGCTTAGACCTTGCATTGATTTTAGAGCCCTGAATAAGATCTCAGTTAAAAACACCTATCCTTTGCCGTTGATTTCTGTACTCTTTGATCAGTTACGTTCTGCTGTGATTTTTTCTAAAATTGACCTTAGAGGAGCGTACAACCTCATCCGAATTAAATCTGGAGATGAGTGGAAAGCGGCCTTCAGTACTCAGTCGGGTTACTACGAATACCTGGTGATTCCGTTCGGCCTGTCCAATGCTCCGGCAGTTTTTCAAGACCTCATTAACGATGTGCTCCGTGACTTCCTAGGGAAATTCGTGGTCGTTTACTTAGACGACATCCTGATTTTTTCTAAATCAATGGAACAACATGTTACCCAGGTGCGTCTGGTTCTTCAAAAGTTATGTGAGAATCATTTATATGCCAAGCTGGAGAAGTGTGAGTTTCATGTCACGGAAGTATCTTTTTTAGGGTACATAATTTCCCCTCAGGGATTTTCCATGGAACCAAAGACACTCCAGGCCATCCTTAGTTGGGCGCAACCCACCAATTTAAAAGCAATTAAGCGTTTTTTAGGGTTTGCAAATTATTATAGGAGGTTCATTCATTCTTTTTCTGACCTGGTTGCTCCCATTGTAGCTCTGACAAAGAAAGGAGCAGATCCTACCAACTGGTCGCGTGAAGCTGAGTTGTCCTTCCGGGCCTTGAAACAAGCCTTTGTTTCGGCTCCAGTCCTCAGACATCCTAATCCGGAATTGCCCTTTGTGGTGGAGGTTGATGCCTCGGAGGTTGGAGTGGGGGCTATCCTTTCTCAAAAGGATCCGGAGTCTCTGGAGTTACATCCTTGTGCCTTTATGTCCAGGAAATTCTCCTCCGCTGAATCCAACTATGACGTTGGTAATCGGGAGTTACTGGCGGTAAAATGGGCTTTCGAGGAGTGGAGGCATTGGCTGGAGCGAGCAAAACATACTATTTCGGTATTGACTGACCATAAGAACCTGCAATACATTGAATCGGCTAAGCGGCTTAATGCCCGGCAGGCATGTTGGGCATTATTTTTTACGCGTTTCAAATTTATAATCACTTTCAGGCCTGGTTCCAAGAATACTAAGGCTGATGCCCTGTCACATAGCTTTCTTCCGGTTCACAATAACAATCCTGTTACCCCCATACTTCCATCTTCGGTCATCTGGGCGGGCCTCACACAAGATTTATTTACCCAGTTAAAACAGCTTCAACACCAAGCTCCTGGAAATACTCCTGCTGGTCGTCTTTACGTCCCTTAGTTTTTGAGAGTTACTGTTTTAACGGAATTCCATGATAACAAAGTTTCAGGGCATCCAGGAGTCTCTAAGACATTGGAGTTAGTCTCTCGCTCAGTATGGTGGCCTGGTCTTTCTAAAGACGTCAAGGAATTTGTTTATTCATGTCAGGTTTGTGCACAGCATAAGGTTCCCCGTTCCTTGCCCATCGGGCAACTTATGCCCTTAAATGTTCCTCTCAGGCCGTGGTCTCATATTTCCATGGATTTTGTGGTTGACCTTCCCCTTTCAGCCGGATTCCGAGTCATATGGGTGGTAGTGGACCGTTTTAGTAAAATGGCTCATTTTATTGCTCTTCCCCGATTGCCTTCTGCCCAAGGGTTGGCAGTTTTGTTTCTCCGCCATGTATTCAGGCTTCATGGGTTGCCTACTGATATTGTTTCTGATCGGGGTCCACAATTCATCGCACAATTCTGGAAATGTTTTTGTGCCTCATTGAAGATGAAATTGTCGTTAACATCCGGTTACCACCCACAATCCAACGGGCAAACCGAACGAGTTAACCAATCATTGAAACAATATTTGCGCTTGTATTCAGCCAAACTCCAGAATGATTGGTCCGAGTTTCTTACGTTGGCTGAATTTGCTTACAATAATTCTTGTCATTCCTCCACTAAAGAGTCTCCATTCTTTTCAGTTTTTGGTTTTCACCCCAGAGCTAATTCTTTTTTTCATCATTCCTCAGTCTCCTCGCTTACCTTAACCTCCCATCTCAGAGCCATTTGGAAAAAGGTGCACCTTGCTCTCAGAAAAGCGGCCTTTCGAGAGAAGAAATTTTCTGACAGGCTCCGACGTCCTTGCACTTTTAAGGTGGGAGATAGGGTGTGGTTGTCGACTCGCAACATCAGGCTTCGACAATCCTCAGCTAGACTGGGACCCAAATTTATTGGGCCATTTCTTATTATTAAAAGAGTCAACCCAGTTGCCTTTCGGTTACGTTTACCAAGATCTCTCAGGATTGGAAATACGTTTCATTGTTCCCTGTTGAAACAATACGTTTCTTCCAGTAGATTTCCTCGGAAGATCTCTCAGGGTAGATCTCCAGTGGATGTACAGGGACAACAGGAGTTCTTGGTAGAGAAGGTTCTCGATTCCAAATTGTCCCGGGATCGGCTGTATTTTCTGGTTCACTGGAAAGGCTATGGTCAGGAGGAAAGGTCTTGGGTCCTAGATAAGGATCTTCATGCCCCGAGGCTCAAGAGGGCATTTTTTCGGGAATTTCCTCAGAAACCTGGCTTTAGGGGTTCCTTGACCCCTCCTCAAGGGGGGGGTACTGTTAGGCGCCGGGGTCCGCTTGATGGTCTGCGCAGCCCGGCGCCTAGCAACTAGAGATGCCGTGCACGTACAGCCGCCGGCTCCCTAGCAACGCTAGACGCCGGGCGCGCTGAGCCGCACGGACCCTAGCAACGGGGACGCCACTGGCGGACCGCGTTCCCCATTGCTAGGCTTTAGGAAATTAAGATATTCACCTGCTCTCTGGCCGTGCAGCAAGGCAGCTGCACGGCATTTATTCTAATCAGCCATTAGCAGCTGATTGGAGTACTCCTTGTTAAATACACTCCCAGGGCTTCTCACAGATGCCGGTAATAGCTTCCTGCATGCTGCCTTTGTTTGCTGAGAGTCTGTTTCCAGTCCTGCTGTATCCGGTCATTCCAGTCCGCAGAAGTCCGGTATTCAGGAGTTGTCATCTCATCCCAAGAGGTTGTTTGGTTCCCTGGAGTCCTGACTGATCACCGTTTTATATCCAGTGGTGTTCGTGAGTTGCGGCTCTGCCGTGTGTTGCGGCTCAGCCGCTTTACCTTTTATATTTTGTGTTTGGAGCATTTGCGGAGGGTTCCGCTTCCACAAGTCCTCTCTGGTACTCGGCGGTGCCGGGTAGGAGAATTGGACAAGTGGATATTTTGGTTGTCCTTTTTCCTGGCGGTTTCTCCGCACATATTATAGTTTTGAGTTTGCTTATCCCCTGGCCTGGTTGTTTAGTTAGAGGGCCTCTTGTTATCACCCTGTCTCGGGTTTCCCTTTGTCTCTCATTAAGACCGGGGGGCATCGAAGTTGGGCAGACATAATCCGCCCTTCAAACGCGGCTGCCAAGGGCTCAAGAAACCATAGTCTCGCAGGGGATTTCTGACAACACGGGTGAGACAACAGAGTTAGGGCGCCAGGGGCTATTTTCCTGTCCTGCTCCCTTCCCCAGCATTCCGTTCCAGTGCTCCGGTCCTTGCCATAAGATCTTCTCTGACCAGAGTGCTGGAATCATAACACATACTGGACACAGAAGAGGTTTTCTTCCAGTGGAAAGGCTATGGAGATCCAGAGTCTGGTCAAACAAATTCTGAAACCAGCAAGAGTGTTAATCCATCAATGCATTCAGTTGCTGGGGAAGATGGTTGTGGCCTACGAGGCCATTCAGTTTGGCAGGTTCCATGCCAGAGTGTTCCAGTGGGACCTGTTGGACAATTGGTCCGGATCCCACCTACACATGCACCGGAGGATAATCCTGTCTTCCAAGACCAGAATCTCACTCCATTGGTGGCTGCACAGTTCTCACCTCCTAGAGGGGCGATGGTTCGGGATCCAGGACTGGATCCTAGGGACCACAGATGCAACCCTCCGAGGCTGGGGAGCAGTCACACAGGGGGAAAATGTCCAAGGAAGATGGTCAAGTCAGGAAAGTTGTCTCCACATAAATGTTCTGGAGTTAAGGGCCATTTAATAACTGCAGACACAGTACACACTGGGACGGGTGCCCAGCATCCTCAACAGACTAAGAGAAAAGGATTTACCGGTAGGTATTAAAATCCTAGTTTCTCTAACGTCCTAGAGGATGCTGGGGACTCCGTAAGGACCATGGGGATAGACGGGCTCCACAGAGTTCATGATCTTCACTGAGGTAGCGTACAGCACTGCAGCTGTGCGCCATTGCTCCCATACACCTCACATACTCCGGTCACTGTAAGGGTGCAGGGCGCAGGGGGGGCGCCCTGGGCAGCAATATAAACCTCTTTTTGGCAAAAATATAACATATATACAGCTGGGCACTGTATATATGTATGAGCCCCCACCAATTTTACAGTTTAAGCGGGACAGAAGCCCGCCGCCGAGGGGGCGGGGCTTCTCCCTCAGCACTCACCAGCGCCATTTTTTCTCCACAGCACCGCTGAGAGGAAGCTCCCCGGACTCTCCCCTGCTTATACCACGGTAGAGATGAGGGTTGAAAAGAGAGGGGGGGCACATAATTCGGCGCAAATTACATACAGCAGCGCTACTGGACAAACATTAAGTTACTGTGTTATTCCTGGGTTATATAGCGCTGGGGAGTGTGCTGGCATACTCTCTCTCTGTCTCTCCAAAGGGCCTTGTGGGGAAACTGTCTTCAGAAAAAGTATTCCCTGTGTGTGTGGTGTGTCGGTACACGTGTGTCGACATGTCTGAGGAAGAAGGCTATATTAGAGAGGAGCAGGAGCAAATGAATGTGGTGTCTCCGCTGACACCTGATTGGATGGATATGTGGAATGTTTTAAATGCTAGTGTAAACTCATTGTACAAAAGATTAGACAAGGCTGAAGCTTTGGGACAGTCAGGGACTCAACCCATGCCTGATCCTATGTTGCAGGGACTGTCAGGGTCTCATAAGCGCCCACTATCCCAGATTGTTGACACAGATACCGACACGGATTCTGACTCCAGTGTCGATTACGATGATGCAAAGTTACAGCCAAAATTTGCAAAATCCATTCGATATATGATTATGGCAATAAAAGATGTTTTGCACATCACAGAGGAACCCCCTGTCCCTGACAAGAGGGTACATATGTACAAGGGAAAGAAGCCTGAGGTAACCTTTGAGGGGGTCACACGAGCTGAACGAGTTATGTGAAAAAGCTTGGGAATCTCCAGATAAAAGACTGCAGATTTCCAAAAGGATTCTTATGGCGTATCCTATTCCATCAACGGATAGGTTACGATGGAAATCCTCACGTAGGATGGACAAAGCATTAACACGCACAGCTACAGTTGGAAAATCAAATTTTTTACCTTATGTTCCCTCACAGCATAAGAAAGCTCCGCATTATCAAATGCAGTCCTTTCAGTCACAAAGAAACAAGAAAGTGCGAGGTGCGTCCTTTCTTGCTAGAGGTAGGGGCAGAGGAATAAAGCTGCACAACACAGCTAGTTCCCAGGAACAGAAGTCCTCCCCGGCCTCTACAAAATCTACCTCATGACGCTGGGGCTCCACTGGCAGAGTCCGGCCCATGTGATGTCATGCAGCTGCTCTGACCACGCCTCCTGTTTCTCCGTTGCCGACCCCATTTTGAAACCGTGCCCCCGCACCGCTCCATCTCCGACTTGGAAATGGAGTGTTGTTGACCCCCCTCCCCCCCCCCCCTTCACCGATTCACAGGCAGAGGTGATCGCATTATCTGCGGGGTGCCGCAGAAAATGCAGGCGTATGCTCTTAGCAGTTTTTGCAGTTGGATTGCGATCCAACCTGAATCAGGCCCCATTACCTATCACAATGCACTGCGGGTAGTACAAAATGGGGTTAATATAGGAGAAAAACCCCCAGAGCTGTGCTCCTTAACTGTCCCTGGTGGCTAGTGGAGCGGCTGCCCAGTAATCAGTGTCCACGCCAGTGCGCACACGGCCCGCCCCCATCAGCGGCCTCGTGATCCCGGAGGGCGGTGTGTGTGTGACTGACCTTAGGAAGAAACCGGAGCCTCCGCTGCAGTGACCCAGCAACCGGGGCACGGGAGTATACTGCGCCACTGGGAGTGATGGAGCTGCAGTAAAGAGGTCTATTAGACCTAGCCTGCTGCAGCCCTTGTAGATTCTTATAAAAAAAGTTCTTCTTTTCTTGCCAAAATTAATAGCTAAGAATAGGCTGCCTGAGGCAGCCCCCTGTTAAGTGGCCTGCTACTGAAGGCACCAACTACAAACTGAGCTCCCTGTTCATGGAAGCGAGGTTATAGAGGAGGGGGCGCTGAGCATCTTGGGAACAGTCAAAAGCTTTGAGCCTGTTGGTGCCTCAGATCAAGATCCTACTCTGGTGTACATATACAATGTGAATCCTTGTGGAGTCCAGTGTACCCCACAGAAGAAATGAATGCGTCACACCCATTGGCAGCAACATTAGAATAGCTGCTGATGGGCACAATTGAGAAAGGAAGGGGGGAAAACATTTGAATCCAGCACATATATGTAATTTGAATATGTAATTTGTACCTTCCTACTTTAAAATGTAATGGATGAACCTCACCCTGTGAGAACTATCTTCATGATCAAGAGATCTCATATGCAAGATAAGTATGTGTTGGGATAGGGCTGTGGAGGGCGGCTGCTCGGGCACACCCCTGTCAAGTTAAGGAGATTCAACTGAGGAAGCACAAGGGAACTCTCATCTGGGAACAACAACTGCAGGGAGAACACATTTTCAGCCTTCTGCTGCCTAATACTGAAGCACCCCCAAACAACAAACCAAATGCAACAACTACTGCAAGCATTCCTGGGGGAAGGCCTGCAGCAGATGGATTTGCATATAGTGATGTCATCCAAGCAGTGGGCATAGTTGGCTGCAACCCTCGTCTGCATATGAAAAGAGAAAAGGGTCACGCAGGGCATGGCGGCCTTTGTGGGGTTGCGCTTGGATGACCCCTAAATCGCTTTATACACCCCCACCCCCCATCAGTGTGGGCTCATGTTGGCCATGCCCCAGCCCCTGAAGCATTCAAGCTGATTTCTTGCAGCAGCTGGACCCAGAAACAGCTCCAGAGTTGCTCTACAAGACAAGTAAAAGGGTGTGAGCCCTGCAGCACCACCTGTAGTTTGCATACACACATATATAGGACAGCATCTCTTATATGCCCCAGGGTCAATAAAATAGTATCCTTATCTAGGGTATCCATCCCCTCAGATAAGGTATCCGTCCATGCCGCTACAGCACTACACACCCAGGCCGACGCAATTGCCGGTCTGAGTAAGGTACCTGAATGTGTATAAATGGACTTCAGGGAAATCTCCTGTTTGCGGTCAGCAGACTCTTTGAGGGTAGCCGTATACTGGGACGGGAGGGCTACCTTCTTGGATAAGCGTGTTAATGCTTTGTCCACCCTAGGGGAGGATTCCCATCGTAACCTATCCATTGATGGGAAAGGATACGCCATAAGAATCCTTTTGGAAATCTGCAGTCTTTTATCTGGAGATTCCCAAGCTTTTTCACATAACTCGTTCAGCTCGTGTGACCCCCTCAAAGGTTACCTCAGGCTTTTTCACCTTAAAAACACCATTTAACCCCAGTGACACTTGAATTAAAGCAGCAGCCTCTGGAATAGCATTCCTTAGCATTAATCCCAGGAAATCTGCAATCTTCACGCTCTTTGATAGCCATGCTACATTGCTGTTTACTTGGATGGAGCAGAGAGCACAACATCAGGACATAGGAAATATTACAATGCATGATAAGAAAGGTGTGAGCTCTACAGCAAGGCCTCTAACCCTTTGCCAGTGCCAAATACATAGGGCTTAACTCAGATCTGATCACAGCAGCAAATTTATTAGCTAAAACCATGTACACTGCAGGGGGGGGGGGGGTATATAATATGTGCAGAGAGAGTTAGATTTTGGTGCGGTGTGTTCAAACTGAAATCTAAATTGCAGTGTAAAAACAAAACAGCCAGTATTTACCCTGCACACAAACAATATAACCCACCTAAATCTCTCTGCAAATGTTATATCTGCCCCCCCCCCCCCCCCCATCCCTGCAGTGCACATGGTTTTGCCCACTAGCTAACAAATTTGCTGCATCTGGGAATTACAGCAGCTTAATATTTCTTTTTACAGAAGGTTCAGCAAATTAAATTATTTAGTGAAATACTGTAATCATAACAGTTACAGGGATATTGTAGGTAGATTTATTGTCAGTGGATAAATGTAAAAATTAAACCCTTAGGCATAGTTCCAAAATGCTGTCATTGCAATCCAGATTTTAAGGATATCATGCTTGAGCACAGGTGACTTAATTAGAACTTCGGTCAATGTGAATTAACCATTGGACTCAACCATGGTTATCCTTAAAACCCAGGGGTCTATTTAAGATCGATCTTAATCGATGTTGGGCTTCCAGGTTGAAAAAAAAACACACATTTACTAACATTTTAAAATTTATATAAAAAAATCATCTGTTCGTAAATGCAGTGCACATGGTTTTGCCCAACTGCTAACAAAAATCCTGCTGCGATCAACTCAGAATTACCCCCCATGGCCCTCATTCCGAGTTGTTCGCTCGCAAGCTGCTTTTAGCAGCATTGCACACGCTAAGCTGCCGCCTACTGGGAGTGAATCTTAGCATCTTAAAATTGCGAACGAAAGATTTGCAATATTGCGATAAGACATCTCTGTGCAGTTTCTGAGTAGCTCGAGACTTACTCTGCCAGTGCGATCAGTTCAGTGCTTGTCGTTCCTGGTTTGACGTCACAAACACACCCAGCGTTCGCCCAGACACTCCTCCGTTTCTCCAGCCACTCCCGCGTTTTTCCCAGAAACGGTAGCATTTTTTCCCACACGCCCCTAAAGCGGCCTGTTTCCGCCCAGAAACACCCACTTCCTGTCAATCACATTACGATCACCAGAACGATGAAAAAACCGTGAGTAATATTCCTAACTGCATAGCAAATTTACTTGGCGCAGTCGCAGTGTGAACATTGCGCATGCGCATTAAGCGGAAAATCGCTGCGATGCGAAGAAAATTACCGAGCGAACAACTCGGAATGACCACCTATGTGCACTGCAGGGAAGGCAGATTTAACATGTGCAGAGAGAGTTAGATTTGGGTGTGGTGTGTTCAATCTGCAATCTAATTTGCAGTGTAAAAATAAAGCAGTCAGTATTTACCCTGCACAGAAACAAAATAACTCACCCAAATCTAACTCTTTCTGCACATGTTATATCTGCCTCCCCTGCAGTACACATGGTTTTGCCCAACTGCTAACAAAATTCCTGCTGCGATCATCTTGGAATTACCCCCATCGATTGATGTTTTCACACTGCTCGTGTATATAAGACATATAGGGCCTAATTCAGTTTGGATCGTAATACGCGTTCCAACCGCAAAAACTATGAAGAGGATGGGGGCATATACGCAGGGTCCATCCTGTGCGTGTGCCTACATTTTCTCCGGGTGCCCCGCAGAAAATGCGAATGCCTCTGCCTGTCAATCAGTAGAGGGCGTACCTTCGCAGGTATATCGCGATCATGAGCCATGTCTCCCATTTTTGTCATTATAGGTGCTCTGTGAGCTGCTGGCCATGCCCCAGCCCCTCTGTCTCCCGTGAATAGACATTGAGGCTTATTCAGACCAGATCGCTTCAATTTATTTTCACCCAGCGGGCAATCTGGTCTGCACTGCACATGCGTATGCGCCACAATGCGTAAGTGCGACGGTCCGGAGATCACAAGAAGATTGACAAGAAGAGGGTGTTTGTGTGGGTGGCAACTGAATGTTTCTAGGGAGTGTCCGGAAAAACACTGGAGGGACCCGGCGTTTTGTGGGAGGATTTGTGACGTCACCTCAATGGCTGAGTAAGTGCTGAGCTGTGCAGCTCTTGTGCACATGTGATCACACACCTGCACAGCAAATTTTCCCTTCCGCTGTAGGCGGCAACTTTCTGATTACAGGGATGCAAAAAACACACCCTAGCGATCAGGTCTGAATTACCCACAATGTGCATATTTGCAGAGCAACAAGCTACAGGGAGCCTTCCACCCCCCCCCCCCTTCCCCATGGGAAGGGGGGGGGGGTTGTTTGGGTTAGCTGGACATTCCCCAAAAAAGTGACTGTCCTGCAAAAATTGGGATAGTTGGGAGGTATGTTCAAATACATTTATTGTTTTGCATGCAGGGTAAATACTGGCTTCTTTGACATTTAGCCACAAATGCTGCACAGCTGAATTACAGTATTACACTGCAATTAACAGTTATGCTAGGACATTCCCCCTCCCAAATCTACCTCTCTCTGCATGTTACATCTGTCCCACAGTGGCGTGCGGTGAGGTCAGTGGCTAGTGAGGCACTACAGCCATAATGTCCGCCGAATCCTGCCGATGACCCTTAGCCAATGCCCGCTACTGCCTCTGAGCCGATACCCGCTGCCACCGCCAATGGCTTACAAACTCGCCCACAATCAACTGACCCAGCCCTCCACCACTAATTTCTATCTCAGTCCGATGCCGCCAATGCCCGCTGCCTGCCTGCTCATTGTTCTCGTTATATATTATAAATTTTTAAAGAAAAAAAAAATGAGTGTTTGGGACTGGGAAGGGTGAGGGAGGAGGACATGAATGCAATTTTGTTGTCCAGGGCTTCCATTAACTTAAAGGAGAAGGGTCTGAATGGGTTAAAAAAAATGCGTGAGGTCCCCCCTCCTTAGTATAACCAGCCTCGGGCTCTTTGAGCCGGTCCTGGTTATTTAAATACTGGGGGAAAAATTGGACAGGGGTTCCCCGTATTTAGACAACTAGCACCGGGCTCTTAGACCGGTCCAGGTTCCAAAAATACGTGGGACAATAGATGTAGGGGTCCCCCATATTTTTAAAACCAGCACCGGGCTCCACTAGCCAGAGAGATAATGCCACAGCCGGGGGACACTTTTATGTAGGTCCCTGCGGCCCTGGCATTACCCCTCCAACTAGTCACCCCTGGCCGGGGTTCCCTGGAGGAGTGGGGACCCCTTAAATCAAGAGGTTCCTCCCCTCGAGGCACCCAAGGGCCAGGGGTGAAGCCCGAGGCTGTCCCCAGCACCCCTGGGTGGTGGGTGCCGGGCTGATAGCCATGTGTGTAAAAAAAGAATATTGTTTTTTCGTTGTGGAACTACAATGCCCAGCAAGCCTCCCCCGCTTGCTGGTACTTGGAGAACCTCAAGTACCAGCAGGCGGGGAAATAACGGGCTTGCTGGTACCTGTAGTTCTACAACAACAAAAAATACCCAAATAAAAACACAAACACACACAGCGTGACAGTAAAATTATTGAGACAGGCTGTAGCATGTGGGTGCATGTAACCCTATAAAAGTGATGGATTGGGTGACTATTACAATACCCACTGTTGCTGTCTGAAAAATGATGGATTTATAGATTGCTCTGCCGAGACATGTTTTTTTCTAAAATGCACCACAGGTATGGATGGATAGTATACTTGACGACACAGAGGTAGGTAGAGCAGTGGCCTACTGTACCGTAATGCTATATATTGTATTATTTATTATTATTATTATCCTTTATTTATATGGCGCCACAAGGGTTCCGCAGTGCCCAATTACAGAGTACATAAACAAATAATCAAACAGGAAAACAGCAACTTACAGTTGACGACAATATAGGACAAGTACAGGGTAAATAAACATAGCTACATCAGCAGATGACACTGGAATAAGTATCAGGTGGCAGAAGACTGCTGGATTTGGTGCAGCTGAAGATTATTAAAGTAAGAAAAGAGTAAGCACATGAGGGAAGAGGGCCCTGCTCGTGAGAGCTTACATTCTAAAAGGGAGGGGTAGACAGACAGGGGTGAGACAGATGGGGTACATAGAGAGCATGGAACAGAGGTTTAGGATGAGATTTGGCTGGGTTTGGTGAAGAAGTGGGTCTTGAGAGCCCGTTTGAAGTTTTGTAGAGAGGTGGAGAGTCTGAGGGGGAGAGGTAGGGAATTCCAGAGAAGTGGTGCAGCACGTGAAAAATCTTGGAGGTAGGAGTGGGAGGAAGTAATCCGTAGGCAGGAGAGTCGGTGTGCATTAGCAGAGCGAAGAGGACGGGTGGGAGTGTAAAGCGAGATAAGATCAGAGATGTAGATGGGAGAGGAGTGGGTGAGGGCTTTGTAAGCAAGTGTGAGAAGCTTGAAATGGATTCTGAAAGGGAAGGGGAGCCAGTGAAGGACTAGTAAGAGAGGAGAGGTGGACGTAGTGCGTTTGGTGAGGAAAATGAGCCGGGCAGCAGCATTGAGGATAGATTGGAGTGGAGAGAGGTATTTGTCAGGAATGCCAGTCAGGAAGAGATTACAGCAGTCCAGTCTGGAGATGACCAGTGAGTGGATAAGAGTCTTAGTAGCATCCTGGGTCAGAAAAAGTCTGATCCTGGAAATATTTTTTAGATGAAAACGGCAGGTTTGTGAGAGGTGCTGAATGTGTGGTTTGAAGGAGAGAGAGGAGTCAAGGATTACTCCAAGACAGCGCGCTTGGGGGGTAGAGGAGATAGTAGTGCCATCAATAGATAATGAGATTGTATGAGGTGAGATTATGCGGGAGGGAGGGAAGATGATCAGCTCGGTCTTAGACATGTTAAGTTTAAGAAAGCGCTGGGACATCCAGGAAGAGATAGCAGAGAGACAGTTGGAGATACGAGTGAGGAGAGTAGGGGAGAGGTCTGGAGAGGAAAGATAGATTTGAGTGTCATCAGCATAGAGATGATATTGGAAACCAAAAGAACTAATGAGCTTACCTAGTGAGGACGTATAGAGAGAGAAGAGAAGAGGACCAAGGACAGAACCTTGGGGTACCCCTACAGTTAGTGGAAGTGAGGGTGAGGTGGAGTCATGAGAGGAGACAGAGAATGAACGGTCAGAAAGGTAGGACGACAACCAAGAGAGGGCAGTGTTACGCAGACCAATGGAGTGAAGGATTTGCAGTAGGAGAGGATGGTCCACAGTGTCAAAAGCAGCAGAGAGATCAAGTAGAATAAGTAGAGAGTAGTGTCCCTTAGATTTAGCAGCATGGAGGTCATTGCATACTTTTGTAAGGGCAGTTTCAGTGGAGTGGAGAGGACGGAAGCCAGACTGGAATGGGTCAAGCAGTGAGTGTGAGGAAAGAAAGGAAGTAAGGCGGTTGTAGACAATACGCTCAAGGAGTTTGGAGGCAAAAGGGAGGAGAGAGATGGGTCGGTAGTTGGAGAGAGTGTTTGGATCAAGGGTAGGTTTTTTAAGAATAGGAGAGATGAGAGCGTGCTTGAAGGCAGAGGGGACAGTGCCTGATGAGAGGGAGAGATTGAGAAGGTGGGAAAGATGGGAACAAGCAGAAGAAGAGAGGTGGCAAAGGAGGCGGGAGGGGATAGGGTCAAGTGGGGAGGTGGTGAGGGGACAGGAACGAATGAGGGCCATGACTTCCTCTCCAGATGCATGGGAGAAAGATGACAGAGTTGGTGCGAGGGATGGGGAGGGTTGGTAAGGGATGGGAGAAGGCTGGTTACTGATAGTCTGGTGTGATGTGATGTCCTGACGTATGGAGTCAATTTTGGATGTGAAGTAAGTGGCAAAGTCAAGAGCAGAGAGTGAGGAAGGGAGACGAGGTGGAGGTGGGCAGAGGAGTGAGTTGAGAGTGGCAAAGAGGCGCCGGGGGTTGGAAGACTGGGAGGAGATGAGGTTCTTGAAGTATGACTGTTTAGCAAGAGAAAGGGCAGCACTGAAGGATGAGAGCATAAGTTTGAAATGGAGGAAGTCTGCCCTAGAGCGTGATTTCCTCCAGTGTCGCTCAGCAGTACATGAGCATTTTTGCAGATATCTGGTGCATTTGGTGTGCCAGGGTTGAGGTGTTAATTTGCAAGGGTGAATAGTGGTTGGTGGAGCAACAGAGTCAAGAGCAGAAGTAAGGGAAGCATTGTATGTGGAAGTGGCTTGTTCAGGGCATGAGAGAGAGAGAATAGGAGAGAGAAGTGAGTCAAACAGGGAGGAAAGGAATGTGGTGTCAATAGCTTCAATGTTACGCTTAGTGATGGTAGCCTTAGGAGGTAGAGATGGGGAAGTCGAGAGAGATAGGTTGAAGGAGAGCAGGTGGTGGTCAGAGAGGGGAAATGGGGAGTTGGAAAAATCAGAAATATCACAGCGGTGAGTGAAGACCAGATCCAGTGAGCTCCCATTCACATGGGAGGGTGAGGAGGTCCACTGGGAGAGACCAAGTGAAGAGGTGAGGTTAAGGAGTTTAGAGGCAGGGGATTGTGTGGGGATGTCAATAGGGATGTTGAAATCGCCTAGGATAATGGTGGGAATGTCAGAAGAGAGGAAGTGAGGAAGCCAGGAAGCAAAGTTGTCGATGAATTTGGAAGCAGTGCCAGGGGGGCGGTAAATGACAGCTACTCTAAGATGGACTGGTTGGAAGAGGCATATGGCGTGGACCTCAAATGTAGAGAATATAAGGGATGGTTCTGGTGGTATGAGTTGGTAGGAGTAACTAGAAGGTAAAAGGACCCCAACACCACCCCCATGGTGACCCCCAGGTCGGGGTGTGTGTGTGAATGTAAGGCCCCCAGCAGAGAGAGCAGCAGCAGAAATAGTGTCAGAGGGCGTAATCCAAGTTTCAGTAATGGCTAGTAGGTGTAGGGAGTTGGAAATGAAAAGGTCATGAGTGGGGACCAGTTTGTTACAAACAGATCTGGCATTCCAAAGGGCACAGGATAGGGGGTATGAGTTTGTGGGAGAGATGTGAATTAGATTTTCAGGGTTGCTGTAGCGATTAGGTGGGATTAACTTTGAGGGCAGGGATGATGAGAGAGTAGTGATGGTACGGGTGCCTGAGCTAGGAGGGGAAACTGCAGGAGGTGGGCAGGGAGGGAGGTCAGTGTGATGTGGATGGGGGTGTGGGGAGGTGACAGGGAAGGGAGAGAGGGAGCAGGGCTGAGTTGTGGGGTAGCAGGACCATGGGGCAGAGGTGAATGAAAGTGGGGTAACAGGAAAGGTGGGGGAAGGAAACAGAGGGATGGAGGGGAGACAGAGGAGGGGAGAGAGGAGGAGGTGGAGGAGACTAGTGGGGGAAGGATAAAGATACATTATTAGGTAGACACTGAGTGATGTGGGGAGTATAAGAAAACCTTGACATAGTGTTAAGTAGGTAAATAGGTTGAAGTAGTGGAAGTAGGAGAGGAGACTGTAAGGCAATCCGAGCAGAAGAATTGCAGAAATGCAGGTGAGAAAAGCAGTGTAGGCTCAAGGGGTGTAGATTTAGTATGAAATGAGTCAAAAGCGTAGATAAAGTGGGTGCAGAAATGTATTTGGAGTGTAAGAAATGAAAGGATTGTGAGAGGTTTAAGAAGCAATGGTAATTATGTTAGATGTTTTAAGTGTTTGCAGGTAAAATTGCATTGGTGCAGCTGTGCTTAAAAAACAAAATTACAATAATACAGATACAGGCATTTGTAGGTGAAATGGATGGTTTATGAAATGTCCAAGTAAGGTAGTTCTGTGCTATGTAATCAGATGCAACAATCAGGAGGTGAGTGATCTGAGGAGTAAGTGACTCACATTTGTTATTAGTTCTTCAGTTTTCTTTGTTTTGTTAGATTGGTGTGCTTCTGTTTTCCTTCTTTTTCACTTCGATTGAACGCTGATTGAACACTGCTGTTGTGTCAATTTTATCACGCTTTGATAAAAATGCACGCTTAGATCAATAAATGCACAGCCAAATGGCTTTGCACAGCCTACACCATTGGACTTAAGTAGAAGACTATTACAAGTGAAACCAATAATTGAAATCTGTAACCACACCCCACCCCCTCAAATGCCAGGCAATAAATTACCTTAAAAACAACAACCAGGCATTCCACAAAGATTAAACTGGGTCTATATCATTCAAAACTTTAAAAAAGTACTTCAAAATCACATACTATGCAATAATGTTTCAATTTGCATTACCCAGCAGAATTAGCTTTGCATATATAGATATAGTGCAGCAGAATATATTGGTGGTTGTAGTCAATTGTAATTACCTGGAGGTGACAAGAAGAGAAGAAACGTCAATTCACAATCGATATCAGCTGAAGATAAATTAACGCTGATTGAACACTGCTGTTATGTGTCAATTTTATCACGCTTTGATAAAAATGCACGCTTGGATCAATAAATGCGCAGCCAAACGGCTTTGCACAGCCTACACCATTGGACTTAAGTAGAAGACTATTACAAGTAAAACCAATAATTGAAATCTGTAACCAAACCCCCCCCACCTCAAATGTCAGGCAATAAATTACCTTAAAAACAACAACCAGGCATTCCACAAAGATTAAACTGGGTCTATATCATTCAAAACTTTAAAAAAGTACTTAAAAATAAACATACTATGCAATAATGTTTCAATTTGCATTACCCAGCAGAATTAGCTTTGCATATATAGATATAGTGCAGCAGAATATATTGGTGGTTGTAGTCAATTGTAATTACTCAGCAGAATTAGCTTTGCATATATAGATATAGTGCAGCAGAATATATTGGTGGTTGTAGTCAATTGTAATTACCCAGCAGAATTAGCTTTGCAAATATAGATATAGTGCAGCAGATATATTGGTGGTTGTAGTCAATTGTAATTACCCAGCAGAATTAGCTTTGCATATATATAGTGCAGCAGAATATATTGGTGGTTGTAGTAAATTGTAATTACCCAGCAGCAGCTCTACTGCACTCGACATCACCAGTGCTCACAATATATATAATGCTATATACTATGCCATAGTGGTGCTTACTATATAACACCTCCTACTGCGTTCCCCCTGGCAATGAGCATGACACCCAGAGAGTGAAACCCCTGGCAATGAGCATGACACCCAGCACGTGAAACTCTTGGCGTTGAGCAGTTTTTGTAAAAGTAATTAGAAGCTTTACTGTAGGGCATAGTGTATCACAGATATTGTGGTGAGTGACATAATATGTTCCAAAGGGCATTAATGTGTGGGGCTTAACATGGTGGAAATTACTGTACTTTTTTCCCTGTGGTGGCCGAGGTCTGTTGGTGCAGGGTCAAGAACTAGGGTGTAAGGTAGTCTTTGCCTGCAAGGCTACGCTCATTTTATGGAGACCATACCCATACATTTAAGTGTGGCATATACCTGCGCTTGCTCGCGGGGTGAGAACATCTCCCTAATTGAATTCAGCGATATGAATAGAGGTTGTGCAGCAGCCACAGAAAGGGTTAATCTCTGCAGCTTGTCACTAAATTACATTGTTGCAATTTTAGCTGGGAGCTGCAATAATTACTCTAATACATAACACAGCCAACACTTCTATATTCACACAATATACTGCATGGTGAATATAGAAGTGGTGCTTGCTAAACAGCACCTCCTACTGCATTCCACATCACCGCTGGTCACACTCATATCAGGCCCATAATGCTGTATACTATGCCATAGTGGTGCTTACTATATAACACCAGGTGCTGTGCAGTGGTCAAAACACACTAACTGGTCCCATGCTGTTGTTGAACTAAAGGCCTATACACACGATGAGATTCGGTCTATGCTAATAGGTTTAAAAAGGTTACATAAAAGCTACTTTATGTATTTATTCATTAAAGTTTTTAAGTTGTATTTTACAACCATACAATGATATGATATATAATGTATCGTATAATCATTACATAATGTTGATGGCATTGAATTGTCTCTGCCTTGACTAGTGGCAGCAGCTTCAGCACTAGGTGGAAGTGGATCTTGATCTTTCCCTATTTTACCCTCCACCTTTTTGTTCTCCATTTTTTAATGTGTGGAATTATATGCCAGTAATATATCTGGAATTAGACGGTGGTAATGTCTGGAATTAGATACCACTAGATAGATACCAGATATCACTGTGACTGGAATGATGACATATGCACAGTGACAGGACACTACCACAGCACCCTACAGCAGCCATATGCGGCACAAGACACTGGAGTATTAGTAATGTACTGTAGTATACTGAGCACCACAAGACAATGAGCAGTGATACGGAGCACTGATGAGATTACTAGAACTGACACTGAGCAGCCAGATGCAGCACTGGACTATTAGTAATGTTCTGTAGTATACTGAGCACCACAATGCAGCACAAGACAATGAGCAGTGATACTGAGCACTGATGAGGATACTAGAACTGACACTGAGCAGCAAGATGCAGCACTGGACTATTAGTAATGTACTCTAGTATACTGAGCACCACATTGCAGCACAAGACAATGAGCAGTGATACTGAGCACTGATGAGGATACTACTGAGAACTGACACTGAGCAGGAGAGACACACTACAATTTCATCTTGCGCCTCTTTTTTTATTTATCTTTGCATCATGTGCTGTTTGGGGCTATTTTTTTAAGTGCCATCCTGTCTGACACTGCAGTGCCACTCCTAGATGGGCCAGGTGTTTGTGCTGCCCACTTGGGTCGCTTAGCTTAGTCATCCAGGGACCTTGGTGCAAATTTTAGGACTAAAAATAATATTGGGAGGTGTGAGGTGTTCAGAATAGACTGGAAAGGAGTAGAAATTATGGTTATTGAGCTTAATACTATAGGATCAAAATTACCCCCAAATTCTATGATTTTAGCTGTTTGAGGTTTTAAAAAAAAATCACCCGAATACAAAACCCGAAAGGGTGGTTTTGCCAAAACGCGTCCGTATCCAAAACACAACTGCGGATCCGAAACCAAAACCAAAACATGAAACACGAAAAATGCCCGCTGCACATCTCTAGTTAGGGGAGAAGCATGTAGCCTTGTAGACTATGCACAGCTATATCTAGAAAAATATACGATCTAATCTTTAACCAACCAATGCAAGAAAGTATTTAATGTGAAAATACGAAACACTAGACTAATTGGAGGTGCGCCCTAAAGCAAATTACAATGTTAGGATTAGGGGGTTCGGAAAGACCTCTAGTGTAAACACTACTATATACATTTTAAGATAGGAAGGTACAAATTACATATTCACATTGCATCTATGGGCTGGATTCAAATGTCCCTTTCCTCCCTCAATCGTGCCCGTCAGCAGCTATTCTAATGTTGCTGCCAACGGGTGCGACATGTTTATTTCAGCTCGCTACCCCCAGGGGAAACAAGCTGAAATGTGTGCAAAGAGACCCATTTGGGCAACCAAACGGTGTCTTTTCATGATCGCGCCGATTACTTTATTCAGGTTTAGGTGCTTTGTGCACCTAAACCAGAGTGTAATGTGCGCAATAATTGAGGGCATTTGAATTTCCCTTATATGTGTGTGTGTGTGATATACACACAGACATACATACTGTATTTCTTTATATAATGGACACCTCAGTTTCTATTCATTCATGTCCTGCCCCCTACTCTGTCAGACCCCTTCCCCTCTACTTTTCTGACCCCAAACGCCACTCATTCTTGTTGAGTGCTGGTGGGCCCATTCAGAATTTTGCTATGGGGCCCACAAAGGTCTAGTTACGCCACTGGGCAGGGTTATAGAGGAGGCGGTGCAAGGCATCCTGGGAACAGTCAAAGCTTTAGCCTGTTGGTGCCTTGGATCAAGATCCAACTCTACACCCCGATGTTAGTGTAGTGCCTTTTGGGGTTAAGGTTTTACAGAAAGTTACAGGTTTTTTTAATTTAGTAAAATATGCCCCATTTTAAAGATAGGGCATTTACATTTGTTGCACCTGTGCAGTACATAGCAGCCTGCAGGGCATGTACAGTGGCTTCATTTGGGTGCACATACATTGCCGGCTCCTGGTCGCAAACTGAAATTATTGTGTGTAAGTGGAATTAGCGGTGTTTATGTCATACAGGGGGGTGGGGGAGGTTTGTGGTTGGTGGGGGGCACGCTGTGTGATTATTATCCTGCATCTATACATACATGCGCTAACACCTGGACATACACTGATGTACCCACACCTAATATCCATACATACACGCCCTGACACCTGGACATACACCAACATTCTCACACCTGCATCTATACATACACATGCTGACACCTGGACATACACCAACATACAAGCACCTGCATCTATATATACACGCGCTGACAAATGGACATACACCGACGTACCCACACTTGTATCTATACATACATGCACTGACATCTGGACATACAAGCACCTGCATCTATACATACACGCGCTGACACCTGAACCTACACTGACGTTCCCACACCTGCATCTATACATACACATTCTGACACCTGGACATACACAGACGTACCCACACCTGCATCTATACATACACGCGTTGACACCTGGACGTACACTGACGTTCACACACCTACATCTATATATGCATGGATGCAAATGTGGGTACGTCTGTATACGTCCAGGTGTTAGCATGTGTATGTATAGATGTTAGGTGTGGGTACATCAGTGTATGTCCAGGTGTCAGCACATGTATGTATAGATTCACATGTGGGTAAGCCGGTGTACGTCCACGTGTCAGCATGTGTAGGTATAGATGCAGGTGTGGGTACGTTGGTGTACGTTTAGGGGTCAGCGTGTTAATGTATAGATGTTGGTGTGTGTATGTCAGTGTACGTACAGATATAGGTGTGTGTATGTATGTATGTATGTATGTATGTATGTATATGTATAGAGGAAGGTGTGATACATACATATAACACATACATGATAGATACATACATATATCACACACACGATAGATAGATAGATAGATAGATAGATAGATACATATATATATATATATATATATCACAAACATATATGATTCATACATATATCACACACACATACATGATACATACATGAGAAAGACCTGGGATGGTGATGAGGCCAGGGCCCCCTGCTGATGTTGCGTTGAGGAAGGCAGTGTTCCAGGGCGGATGCCAGTCGGGGAGAGCGCCGCGCAGCCCGGGAAAAATACTGCTGAGGAGCTACATCTGGAAGAGCCCCTGGGAGGGAGAGTGCCACATGCCCCATCCTGCGTGGCAGACTCTGCAGGCCTGCACATGGGAAGGGAGGTCTCTGGCCACACATACTCACCCTTCTGCTGAAGCCCCGCTGCTGTCCCCATCAGCGCTCTCCAGCCAGGATGAACCTCAACCTGTGAGCACTATCTTCATGATCAAGAGATCTCATATGCAAGATAAGTATGTGTTGGGATAGGGCTGGGGAGGGCGGCTGCTCGGGCACACCCCCGTCAAGTTAAGGAGATTTAACTGAGGAAGCACAAGGGAACTCTTGTCTGGGGACAACAACAGCAGGGAGACCACATCTTTTCAGATGAACATGGGAGGGCGGAAGGCTGCCTAATACTGAAGCACCCTCAGACATTAAACCATATGCAACAACTATTGCAAGCATTCCTGGGGGAAGGTCTGCAGCAGACGGATTTGCATACGGTGATGTCATCCAAGCAGTGGGCCAAAGTTGGCTGGAACCCTCATCTGTATATGAAAAGAGAAAAGGGGCATGCAGGGCATGGCGGCCTTTTGCGGCGCTTGTATAACCCCAAGTTTGCATTAAACACCCCCACCCTCCTTCGGTGTGGGGCTCATGTTGGCCATGCCCAAGCCCCTGAAGCATTCAAGCTGATTTCTTGCAGCAGCTGGGCACTGTAACAGCTTCAGAGCTGCTCTACAAGACAAGTAAAAGGGTGTGGGCCCTGCAGCACCACCTGTAGTTTGCATACACACATATATAGGACAGCATCTCTTATATGCCCCAGGGTCAATAAAATAGTATCCTTGTCTAGGCTATCCATCCCCTCAGATAAGGTATTTGTCCATGCCGCTACAGCACTACACACCCAGGCCGACGCAATTGCCGGTCTGAGTAAGGTACCTGAATGTGTATAAATGGACTTCAGGGTAATCTCCTGTTTGCGGTCAGCACACTCTTTGAGGGTAGCCGTATCCTGGGACGGGAGGGCTACCTTCTTGGATAAGCGTGTTAATGCTTTGTCCACCCTAGGGGAGGATTCCCATCGTAACCTATCCGTTGATGGGAAAGGATACGCCATAAGAATCCTTTTGGAAATCTGCAGTCTTTTATCTGGAGATTCCCAAGCTTTTTCACATAACTCGTTCAGCTCGTGTGAGGGGGGAAAGGTTACCTCAGGCTTCTTTCCCTTGTACATATGTACCCTCTTGTCAGCGACAGGGGGTTCCTCTGTGATGTGCAAAACATCTTTTATTGCCATAATCATAAATCGAATGGATTTTGCCAATTTTGGCTGTAACTTTGCATCATCGTAATCGACACTGGAGTCAGAATCCGTGTCGGTATCTGTGTCAACAATCTGGGATAGTGGGCGCTTATGAGACCCTGACAGTCCCTGCAACATAGGATCAGGCATGGGTTTAAATCCTGACTGTCCCAAAGCTTCTGCCTTGTCTAATCTTTTGTGCAATGAGTTTACACTAGCATTTAAAACATTCCACATATCCATCCAATCAGCTGTCGGCGGAGACACCACATTCATTTGCTCCCGCTCCTCTCTAATATAGCCTTCTTCCTCAGACATGTCGACACACGTGTACCGACACACTACACACACAGGGAATGCTTTTTCTGAAGACAGTTTCCCCACAAGGCCCTTTGGAGAGACAGAGAGAGAGTATGCCAGCACACCCCCCAGCGCTATATAACCCAGGAATAAAACAGTAACTTAATGTTTGCCCAGTAGTGCTGCTGTATGTAATTTGCGAATTATGTGCCCCCCCCCTCTTTTCAACCCTCTTGTCTAACGTGGTATAAGCAGGGTAGAGTCCGGGGAGCTTCCTCTCAGCGGTGCTGTGGAGAAAAAATGGCGCTGGTGAGTGCTGAGGGAGAAGCCCCGCCCCCTCGGAGGCGGGCTTCTGTCCCGCTTAAACTGTATAATTTGGTGGGGGCTTATACATATATAAAGTGCCCAGCTGTATATATGTTATATTTTTGCGAAAGAGGTTTATATTGCTGCCCAGGGCGCCCCCCCTGCGCCCTGCACCCTTACAGTGACCGGAGTATGTGAGGTGTATGGGAGCAAAGGCGCACAGCTGCAGTGCTGTGCGTTACCTCAGTGAAGATCATGAAGTCTTCTGCCGCCTCTGAAGTCTTCTTTTCTTCTCATACTCACCCGGCTTCTATCTTCCGGCTCTGCGAGGGGGACGGCGGCGCGGCTCTGGGACGGACGGCGAGGGTGAGATCCTGCGTACCAATCCCACTGGAGCTAATGGTGTCCAGTAGCCTAAGAAGCAGGACCTTGCAACTCAGAGAGTAGGGCTGCTTCTCTCCCCTCAGTCCCTCGATGAGGGAGTCTGTTGCCAGCAGTGCTCCCTGAAAATTAAAAACCTAACAAAATACTTTCTGTCAGAAAGCTCAGGAGAGCTCCTGAAAAGCACCCAGTCTCCACTGGGTACAGTATCAAACTGAGGTCTGGAGGAGGGGCATAGAGGGAGGAGCCAGTGCACACCCAGAACTAAAGTCTTTCTTAAAGTGCCCATGTCTCCTGCGGAGCCCGTCTATCCCCATGGTCCTTACGGAGTCCCCAGCATCCTCTAGGACGTTAGAGAAAATAGGATTTTAATACCTACCGGTAAATCCTTTTCTCTTAGTCCGTAGAGGATGCTGGGCACCCGTCCCAGTGCGTACTGTGTCTGCAGTTATTAAATGGCCCTTAACTCCAGAACATTTATGTGGAGATGAAAACATCCAAGGAAGACTTGACCATCTTCCTTGGATGTTTTCCCCCTGTGTGACTGCTCTCCAGCCTCGGAGGGTTGCATCCGTGGTCCCTAGGATCCCGTCCTGGATCCCGAACCATCGCCCCTCTAGGTGGTGAGAACTGTGCAGCCACCAATGGAGTGAGATTCTGGTCTTGGAAGACAGGATTATCCTCCGGTGCATGTGTAGGTGGGATCCGGACCACTTGTCCAACAGGTCCCACTGGAACACACTGGCATGGAACCTGCCAAACTGAATGGCCTCGTAGGCCGCAACCATCTTCCCCAGCAACTGAATGCATTGATGGATTAACACTCTTGCTGGTTTCAGAATTTGTTTGACCAGACTCTGGATCTCCAGAGCCTTTCCACTAGAAGAAAACCTCTTCTGTGTCCAGTATCACTCCCAAAAACAACAACCGCGTCATTGGGACCAACTGCGATTTTGGCAAGTTTAGGAGCCAACCATGTTGTTGAAGAACTGTCAGGGAGAGTAGATGTTTTGCACCAACTGGTCCCTGGATCTCGCCTTTATCAGGAGATCATCCAAGTACGGGATAATTGTGACTCCTTGCTTGCGAAGGAGGACCATCATTTCCGCCATCACCCTGGTGAAAATCCTCGGAGCCGTGGACAGACCAAACGGCAACGTCTGAAATTGGTAATGACAATCCTGAATTGCAAACCTCAGGTAGCTTGATGCAGTGGCTAAATGGGAACATATAAGTAGGCATCCTTTATGTCTACCAAAACCATGAAATCTCCTTTATCCCCCGGACTGGAGATCACTACCCTGAGAGATTCCATCTTGAAATTGAATTTCTTTAGGTAGAAATTAAGGGATTTCAGATTTAAGATTGGTCTGACTGAGCCGTCCGGCTTCTGGACCACGAAGAGGCTTGAATAAAAACCTTCTCCCTGCTGACTAAGGCTGATTTGAACAATCGGTGAGGGGGAACGTCTTGAAACCCCAGTTTGTACCCTTGGGACACTATTTGTAAAACCCACGAGTCCAGGTCCGAATGAATCTAGAACTGACTGAAGAGTTTTAGACGTGCCCCCCACTGGTGCGGGCTCCTGCAAGAGAGCCCCAGCGTCATGCAGTGGATTTGGCAGAAGCAGAGGACGATCTCTGCTCCTGCGATCTTGAAGAGGCTACAGACCTCTTCTCTCTTTTCCTTCCTCTACCTGCAAAGAAAGGGGAATCTTAACTTCTTGCATATCTATTGGGCCGAAATGACTGCGTCAGATAATGATGCGTCTTCATCCGTTGAGAGTTAACATAGGGCAAGAAGGATGACTTACCTGCGGGAGCTGCCGAGATCAAATTAACTAGGCCGTCGCCAAACAAGGCTTCACCTTCATAGGGAAGAGACTCCCTTTCTTCTTGGAGTCAGCATCAGCATTCCCTTGGTGAATCCACAATGCCCTCCTATCCGAGACTGCCATGAAATTGGCCCGTGAGCACTTGTGCCCGGTGTAGGATTTTTAAATATGTGTAGTTTACTGTATGCAAGGGTTTAAAACCTTTTAGGAACTGAGATCTAAGGTGTATTACATGTAGTTTAAAAAAAACAAAAAAGGTTTATTTTATGGCAGTAGTTTCCAAACTGGGGTTCTTGCACTGGTAGCATAGTTTGGTGGTCCAGGACCAATTAAAATTATTTATACTTTATTAAATTGGCAAAACCATTTCCTCACAACATAACTGAACCTGAGGATGACATGCTATAAACACAATTTACTTAATTTTATATTTTTTTCTGAATTTCTCAATAAAAAAAACTTTGGCCTAGGGGTGCCGTGAAACAAATTTTGATACTCTAGGGCAGGGGTGTCAATCCCATGGGCCGCATGCCGCCCCCAATGCATCCTTTTGTGGCCCACAGGCCGGGGTCCGACAGGGGTCCTTTTGTGGCCCGATCACCTTGCTTAGAGCGAGGGCAGGAGAGTGCAGCCAGAGTCTTTGCTTTCTATGTGCGGCACCATCTTCCCGAAGAGATCACCAGGAAGATAGTGCCCCTTCCACTGGCTACAGCACAGGTATACTGGGGTGGGGTAGCAAACTGGGGGCCCCAATGGGCCCCTCCAGCAGTCCCTCTACCAAAACACGTCTTTTGGTGGTTTTGCGGTGTTGTTATAACTACATGGTGACGATACTGTAGCACAGAGATTTTCAACCATTTACAACTCACGTCACACAGAACAAGATTTAAATATTGACAAGGCACACTGAAATATAATGGTGATGCATGGTGCAGTATCGTGTCCTAGGATGTCATGTCGCAGCTTCTCCATAGGTAACGCCTGAACAGGCCCGGTGACAGGGGGGACAAAGGGGACACTTGTTCAGGGCTCCAAGTATTAAGAACAGAAATAATGGGGCCACAGTGCCAATATTGCTTTTTAAAGTGTATCCACCAACTGCTCAATTTAAGCAGGAAAACAATTAACAGGCCAACTAAACCCTCCCCCCTCCTTTTACCCCATCACTTTGTCCAGTCCCTGTGGTCCATACTGTATTGCCATTATTATGCATGTTGCTGTGCTGGCCCTTTTCTGAATGTCCCTGCCACCGCCACCGAAGAGCTGGATAGCCCAGTATGAAAACCACCTGCCGGCCTCACTGACGGTCCGAGTCAAAGGCTCCATTTTTTTTAAAGATCCCTCTGCCAAGTTAAGGGGGGGTTGAGGGGGCCCCAGAGATATCAGTGCACTGGGCCCCGAGATTTCTGTTGCTGGCCCTGACCCTCAGGGGTGTATCTACCCCTTGGCCAGGATGGCACTTGCCAGGGGCACCATCCAGCTGTGCCAACCGTGGCTAAGGGATAGAGTTCTGCAGTCTCGAAAGGGCGCTATGGCAATCAGCGTGGGACTGACCAATTAGACGGTGAGGGAAGGATACTGAAATTGTCCAAACCCTGTTACAGTTTGAAACGCCCCTCAACTGCTGTCCACTGCTTCACTCCTAGCTCTGCCCCTTTGAAATTATTAATCCCTACCCCCCGGTAGGCGGAGTTCTCCAGGCCCATACTCAGGAGTCACCACTGCTGTACATTATGTGCCGGTTGTAGAGGCAGAGCGGGGAACATCAGAGAACGCCACAAATTACACAGTGGGCAAGGAGATGGCTGGAGACAGCTGCACAGCCATGCCTTGCAAGTTCGAGAGAGCTGTTGAATTTCAGCACTTCAAGTCAGAGCCTGCCCCCTGCTGCCCAAGCAGTCCGTGACAGTTAGTGTCGAGGAGGGGGGGATTTGTGCATGTGTGCTATCAGTGTGTGTGTGGGGGGGGGTGGAGGATGTGTGTGACTGTGAGGGAGCTGTCAGTGTCAGTGGGGAGAGGAGCAGGAGGGAGTTGTCAGTGTGTGGAAGTGATGAGAGTCAGTACTGGGGAAATGTGTGTGTGTGTGTGTGTGTGTGTGTGTGTGTGTGTGTGTGTGTGTGTGTGTGTGTGCACTAGATTTAGGAGTGTGTGTTTGTGAGAGGTTTCAGTTGGGGAATTAGAGTTCATACAGTAATTAAATGTTTTCATATTGAGAACTACATCTCCCAGCATATACAGTGTGCTGGGGATGCTAACAAGCTTTATTTAAAAGTTTAAAAAACATTGCTTTTATGACTGCAATGGTTAAAAAGGGAGAGCTATAAATCAATTTATCAGTGAATGATCGCAGTTTGAGCTGTTACATTTTACTGAACCACCTATCCCTCCACACTCACTACCTGTCCTCAGGATACATTTACCATCCCGGCAGACGGTATACCGGCGGTCATTTGACCGATGTTGGAATCCTGACACCACTTGGGAGACTGGTGCCGGCACACAGACAGCCAACATCCCGAAGGCGAGTATTGGAGGGAGGGTTAGGACCGGGGGAGCGGGTGTTAGGGAAGGCACTAGGAGGGGGGGGGGGGGGTTAGTCCTAGCTGCCACCCCCTGAGGGTTAGCCCTATCCGCCACCCCCCCAGAGGGTTAGGATTAGGTATCATGTGACTGCTGGAATCCCGAGCGCCGGATGCCATACCCAACCCCCTTTACTTTTTCAGGCATTTCTATCTCTCCTCTCTCTATGGTGTTCCGATTGCCCACTTTCCCTTGTGCTTTTCTCTCTCTCTCCTTTGTTTAGAGCATCAGTTTCTGTAGTCCACTTTATCCTTATTTTTTCCAGTGTTTCACTATCTCTCTGATGTAATGAGGATGTATGGTCTAGAGGGATCAGTAATGCATTGTACTGTATAGAGGCGTCAGGGATGTAGCGTAGGGTATAGAGGCGTCAGGAATGTAGCCTAGGGAATAGAGGCATCAGGAATGTAGCGTAGGGTATAGAGGCGTCAGGGATGTAGCATAGGGAATAGAGGCGTCAGGGATGTAGCGTAGGGAATTGAGGCGTCAGGGATTTAGCTTAGGGAATATAGGCATCAGGGATGTACTAGCAGGTATATAGAGGTCAGTGTACTGTATAGAGGGGTCAGTAATGCAGTGATGGTTATAGAAAGGTCAGTGATGTAGTGTAGGGTATAGAGGGGTCAGTTATGTAGTGTGGGGTAAAGAGGGGTCAGTAAAGATACTAAGCTGAAGTACTTAGAACACTTCTTGAATTAAGACACAACCTGCAAGAAAAAGTATGCAATATGGGTGAAAAGGCAAATGTCAGAGGTCTGATACAAGTAACCAGCTCCACACCTTGCACCACATAGCGTTATGTTAAACTGGGATATGTTCTTTTTTGGTGTGTGTGTGTGTGTGTGTGTGTGTGTGTGTGTGTGTGTGTGTGTGTGTATGTGTGTGTGGGGGGGGGGGTGCCAAAGGAAATTTTTGCCATTGGCTCCTTTGGTCTAGAACCAGCCCTGATCACAAAATATTTTTGTCTAAGCAGACTGGACACTGATCAGCGTTGGCTCATTCTCAGCCCCCCGCCCAGCCTCTGCTGCCAACAGACTGCTATTAGCTAGTTAACCTTCTGCCTTCCCTATCTATGACACAGACTGCTGCTAATGCTACCAGACTGTTCCCAGTGGCTTCACACCAACAGTGAATCCCAGCCGATGATGTAGGGCAGCGTGTGGGGGAGGGGGTCAGTTGCTGTGGCTCCAACATGGTAACCGCCAATGGACTGCAATGCTTTATCGAAAGGGGGGGGCACCAGTCCCTTACTTTGCCAGGGGCGCTTGGACCCCTAG